>NC_061107.1:121989077-121991990 GCF_015104395.2 Macrobrachium nipponense
GAAAGGCTGAAGAGTCTCCAGACTCGGTCTATAAACATTAACGGGCAACAAATTCGTAACAATGATGTGGATTTTCACTTTAAAAATAAAGTTCATGATTAGGTTAGAGTTAATGTAAGCTAAAGCAATAGAACTGTGTGAACTCGAAATGCCTCTGTTATGACCTTGCGCGTTCTCGATGATTTTGATTAGCTCACAGCTGCACAAGAATGAAGGCATATATCAAAGCCATAACTACACCTGCGGAAACACAGTGATAATTTCTATAATTGTCTCTGGTTCACAGAATGAGAGAGAGAGAGGGGGGGGGGGCCGAGAGAGAGAGAGAGAGAGAGAAAGCGAAACGTGTAGTGTTTGCGAAGTCATGTATGTGAGTCTACAACATTACATTCTCTCTCTCTCTCTCTCTCTCTCTCTCTCTCTCTCTCTCTCTCTCTCGATCAGTGGTTTTTCTTCAAATGGCACGTCATTTTGAAATATATAATTTACAGATTAATTGTTTTTATTTCCCATCCCCGTATCCCACCCTAAAAAAAAAATGGGTTCACAAGTTTGTTTTCCTATGTGGAATACAATATACAATATAAAATTATATATTTCAAAAGCAGATTGAGACCGAAGGCGTCTTCTGTCGTCCAGCGGAATAAACTGAAGCTAACAGAAGAAGAAGAAGAAGAAGAAGAAGAAGAAGAAGAAGAAGAAGATCGGCAATAAATCAAAAGCCGAAAACAAGTGGCGGTCGGATGACAAAGGATCTTTGTCATCCGGATCAGACTCCGCAGCCGTAGGGGTTAGTGTCGTCAATGCACCTCACGTGGTGCGCTGTAGGCATTAACGTTAAGTCCGCTGCAGCCTCCCTTCGGCCCCTACTGCATCCCCTTTCATTTATTTTACTGTAACTCCATCCCTATTCTCTGTCTTCCATCCTGCTATCCTGAACCCTCTGCCAATACTTTCTTGATAATACAACTGCTTTGAGGAGGTTGTCCTTTCAAAACTCCTCAGCGGTCAATGTTCCTTACAGCGCTGAATGACCTCATGGGTCCCAGCGCTTGCCATCAGGCCTAGCTCTCATACTCCAATTCCAGTTCCAGGATCAGAGAGTCGATAGTCGATGAGTTCAGAATCTGGCGTCAAAATAGAATAGAATATAGAATTGAGACCGAAGGCCAATCTCTGGGACCCGTGAGGTTATTCAGCGCTGATAAGGAAATTGAGAGTACGAAGGCTTGACAGGTGTCAGAGCAGTTGCATTGTGAAACAGATGTCACGAGAGGGTTAAGGAAAGTCAGATGGCAGAGAGGGAATATGAACGGAGCAACACTAAAACGAGGAAAGGATATAATGGTACATAAAAACGATTGCTATCATTCCTTATATGAAACTCAGGATTCCCCTAAAAATTTGGTCCCCATCAAATATTCTGGGATTGAAATAGCCAGGCCAGTTTTTGTGGTATACTGAAATCACGTACATCTGCTGTGATTGTTAGGCATATATATATATAATCATCACACGATCACATGTGGAACAGTCATTAAGTTTCTAACTCATACCGAGATCGAATCCAGGTGTTTCAATTCGAAGGTTTCGTTGGTGGAGCCCTTCTTGCCTTTCAGAAATGTATGTATGAATGCATCCACGTATAATGTTTGATGTGAGTTGATCATGCATAGTATACCCATCGACATACGACCCACTCGGGCTGTGAGGAGGAGCACCTGGAGACTGGATGACGACGATGGCGAAGCGTAGGAGTCGACTTTGCGCACGAGCAGGCCCTCCACGGCTGCTGTTGCTGTCTGGAAAATTCCCGCATTTATTGGAACTGAATAATTAGATATTGGCGCCGCTCGTCGAGTAGTGACCTCGACGTGAGAGCGTTGCTCTGAAGCGGCCTCCATGAATCATGCATTAGCTTCCACATGAATTTGTGCGTCGCTGTTTTCGCTTCCTGAATTCATTCATACCAGCCCTCTCCTCCTCCTCATCCTCCTCCTCCTCCTCCAATCAGGAGACAACACATCACCCAAGTCTGAGTCACAACAAAGCAGCCATTCCTAATGTTAATCACTATTTTGCCCCGCGGCGTGGTAGTGCCGTCAGTGTATCTTATGTGGTGCACTGTAGGTGTTACTTAAGGTTCTTTGCAGCGTCCCCTCCGGCCTTTAGCTGCAACCCCCTTTCATTCTTTCTTCCATCTTACTTTCCACCCTATCCTGTTACACCGTCCAGACCTTTTATTGTCAATTTTCCCCTCCAGCGCTGAATGACCTCATGGTTCCCAGTGCTTGGCCTTTGCCTTAAACCTTATATTCCATTCCACAAACGATTCATGATGTTAATCCCTGATTTGAAAAGTTTCCATCACTTGATTAAAAGTTGAAATTGTGTTGAACTATGTTGCTCTCTCTCTCTCTCTCTCTCTCTCTCTCCCCCTGACGATGTCTGACGTTTACCTAGTGGTTTTTATTATCATGGATCTCAATTCGAAGTCATCAGTTCTGCGCCGTCATCTTATTTTGTCCATAATTGTGACCTGGTTTTGCTGTCTTCAAATGATCGATGTTTCGAAGAAGCAGAGCAGACTGACTGATATTCTATGCTCGGGAATTAGACAAATGTAGTAGTGGATGACATCGAATTCACTCGACCTCGGAAGTTATTCCAAAGTCAAGTGAATTCGTTATGAACTGCTGGTTTTTGATTAACACTTGTCCCCATAAATTGAATGGAATGGAATATAAAATTTAGGCCAAAGCCAATCGCTAGGGCCTATGAGGTCATTCGGTACTGGAAGGGGACTGGGAGTAAAAGTTTTGAAAGGTGTTAAAAGGGCGAAAACCTCAAAGCAGTTGCACTATGAAACCATTGTTAGGAGAGAGTGGAAAGAGAGATAATATGAAAGGAGGT
>NC_061107.1:121992490-121994990 GCF_015104395.2 Macrobrachium nipponense
AATATGAAAGGAGGTACAGGAAAAGGAATAAAAGGGGTTGCTGGTAGGGCACGGAGGGATGCTGCTATGAGCCTTCAGTAATGCCTACAGTTCACAGCGTGAGATGCACTGACGTCACTATCCCCCCTACGAATAAGATGACTTTTGACTTTTGAAAAGAATGCAAAGTGAATGCGCACCAAATCTCTGTTACTGTCGCTTCGAGAGAAATTGCCCGAATCGAATTTGAGGCTCAATTCTCTGACTCCTTCTCCTCTTCCCCCTCCTCCTCCTCCTCCTCCTCCCCCTCCTCCTCCTACTCCTTCCCCTGCCAATCATCCTTGTCGGGATTTTCCTTACGAGCAACTTTGAAACGACAGATTATTCGTCAAAATTTCAATCACGAGAGAAAAGTTACTTGCTTGCTCGCAATTGTATACATTCCCGCGATTCCCTGACCTTCAGCCTACGTGCACTCTCTCTCTCTCTCTCTCTCTCTCTCTCTCTCTCTCTCTCTCTCTCCTCTCTCTGTTTGTCTTACCGTACTACAATGAAAATTTTCGATAAATAATATTTACATATCTATACGTATGTATGTATGTATGTATGTATGTATGTCTTTACGTGTGTGTGTGTGTGTGTGTGTGTGTGTATTTTCATTTCCTAATATGAGGCCATTATTATTATTCCCCATAGCAAGGGAAGGAAGACTCCCGATGAAAACAAGACAGCTCTCCTCACCGATCCATTCAAATATAGCTACTACTTAATGGTGAAAGAACCCCTTATGAGACAACTTCCACACCGTCGGCCTCTTCATTCGTCTTCACAGACGTTCATGATCTTTGAAAATCCTCCTAAATCTTAATCTTGTCTCTGTGATGGAAGTCAGCAAGATATATAGGAAATGAGTAAGAGAGAGAGAGAGAGAGAGAGAGAGAGAGAGAGAGAGAGAGAGAGAGAGAGAGAGAGAGAGAGACTTATGATGACCTTGAACTCGTTATTATGGGTTCTGCATCATAAAATATGAGCTTCATTTTCACGCCAGTACGGAATCGCTGTCATTTTTACAGAACTATTCTAACCCACAAAGCACAACATTTACAACTATATGTTCTCCTTAAGTAAATTCCGAATCCGTAAGTAGAGATTTACATATCTCTCCCTTTGGGTAGAGATTTGTCGCCACAAGAGCTGACAAGGTCTCACAGAAGACGTTTTTGGGGCAAATGAACGGACGATTAATTTTATTTGACTCTAATCTGTTTTAACAGAAACTCCGATAAAGTCATTTAAATGTGGTTCCATTAAATTTTTATGGTGTCATTGAGCTGCTGTGACAGATTTTCAGAGAACTTTTGAGCGGACTTTGAACTCTGGAGTCACTGGAAGGGTCGTCAGTGTTAGGTGGAAGATCCCTCTTCGTCAGGATCAGACTTATTACACATCAAGTCTTTTGTTCTCTCCCTAAAGCAGCTGTGCTGATCACTTCCATTTTGACGACCCTTTCTGCAATAATAATATTAATAATAATATGCTGGAAGTAAACCCTCTTTTAAACATGTTTTATTAAAAGTGATTGCTGCCTCAGCTGCATTAATTTTATACAGGTTCTTCTCTATTTTTCTAATTATTGCTTTCTCATTGTTGCTTAAACTGGTGAGCAACGCACAAAGGTTAACATATCTCAATTAGGTCAAACGATTGGATTTTATTGGTAAAAAATTTCAGTTGGGGTAGTCAAATTTTCGGGTGTATCCCGTAGAGTTTATTACAGATGATAATAATAATAATAATAATAATAATATTTAGTATAAAATACTTGCATAATGCTTTATATCCCTGCAAACCTTTATATTATTTATTCAGAGAATTGAATTGAACAAATTATAGCGCCATTTAACTTCCACACTTGTTGTTATCCCCCGTGAATGTTAAGTTACCCCAAAGGGGTGATTTACCCCAAATCTTCCACGGGTTCTGCAAACAAAGAGCTAAACCCTGATGTTATCACAGGTGTTGTGGAAAATTAACCTTGAGCCGAAATTGAACGACGTCAGGAGGCTAAAACAGCAGAACAATAGGCTCACCCACCCACCTCTTCCTTTGTTCTAATTCCCCCTTTCAAGGTCTATTTCTATTTCGAGCAGAGTTAAATCAAATGCCCTCCCTCACACTTCCTCGTCAATATCTATTTATCATTTCATTCTTTCTTAATAAGTGAGATCTCTTCTTTCGATATTTCCCTTTACCTCCTCTTGCTACTTCTTCATGAACCCCTTGATATTCTTTGGAAGCTTGAATTACAAGTCAATTGTTCCAGGAGCTTGTTCCATTCGAATAGGTTTCATCTTCCGAGTTATAATAATAATAATATATTGGTAAAAGACCCTCTTTCGGGCAAATTCTGATGAAGAAAATGGCAGATTTAAGCGATTTGATTTTACATATTGTAAGAAAAATAGAAAAGACAATATTTAAACTCAACTCAACTCTTAATTTACCATTTCCTTCAACATAA
>NC_061107.1:122004990-122022490 GCF_015104395.2 Macrobrachium nipponense
GAAATGTGAACTACAAAGAAGTTTTCAGATTTAGGCTTTACTGTCCTCTGCTGCACCAAAGAGCCGAAGGAAGGAAGCCTTATCATCGAAAAACTTTGGTCCAATTACATTCCAAAGGGAAGACGCTCCGTCACTGGCAGAAGAAGAAGTCTGGGAAGAACATACGATGTTTTTTTCAGGCAGAAATGATTATTTCTGTTTCAGCAACCTTACAGTGAAACGTGAAAATGCATGTCGGCAACTTATCACATACACATCACAAACAGGTTGACAACAAGTCAAAGACTGCAATTGCGTAACGGATCTGTATTTTGATCATATTCTAACTAATGACATCATTGAACGCGGGAGCGTCCACATTGCATAGAAACATGTCAGATACACGTAGGCCACTTATCTCATACATATCACGAACATGTTGAAAACAAGTCAGCGACCGTAAGTAAAGAACTAACCACAGGCAAATGCTCGACAGTCATATGAAGAAGCGCATGTTGGAGCGACCTGCACTGAGTTGTCGTCGATTTGTGCTCGACCTCGACCTACATGCTGCTGCTCTGACGTGTCGCTATAAGTTGCCGACAGACAAACAGACAGACAGACAGCCAGAAAGACACGTGTTCATGGCATGCGTGAAGGGACAGAGAAATGGGCAAATAAAGGATGATTTTAATCATCCCAATTCAACTGAGGTCCTGAGATACCGAAGACGGTTATTCCAGGGATAAATACAAGCTTTTATGTAAACTATCAGCTTGTGTCTATTTCCCTCAAGTGAAACTCCCCCAGCCCAACCACCCACCCACCCAGTGTCCGCCCATGAACACTGCTGTCATTGACGCAGATTTTGAGAGGAATATTAGCCCGATTGGATTCATTTTAGTGTTACTCATGCGTTGCGTCCATGTTATCACTCTCGACTGTCTCTTCGCTAAGAAAAGGGAAGCGCTCTTTCTCGGTTTCCTCGTCTTTAAAGGAAGACAGACACTGTTCCGCTCATGTTTTGGAATGCGTGTGCTGCCACCCCCGACCCTACGTAGATCTTTGATGGGCGAGGCTTTTGAGGGAGGCTGTTGTCAATTAAGACAGGTGTCATTCCACACAGCACCAATGCGAGCAACTAGCTCCGTAAATCATTGTTGTGAACCAGGAGAGTAATATTGAAGGAAAATTTATCGTGAACTCGATTTTTTTCATTGACGGCAAAAGGTGCCTCCACTTAATGTCCGATCTGCGCAGAAACTCTTATATTTACACGAATAACTTGTAATTATGAATTTGAGGTTAAAGCGGGTAATTTTCTTGGCACTCTTTAGAATTCGAAATAGTATAACTTACGTCTGGGTCCAGTTTAATGCTTTTATAGATGAATCTGCAGGATCACCCCTTCCACAGTCCCTACAGTAAGCTCACCTACGATAAGCAAATTCGAAGTCCAAATTTGTGGACTTACGAAATGAGGCCGTTTCCAGCGAGACTTCGAGAGCAGTCTTATTTTTCCTTGTGAATAAAATTCTAATGTTGAAGCATTCAAGAAGCATTTGCACGAAAGCGTAAGTTTAACAAGACACAGAATTCGACGTATGCATACCAAGTTGTAAATATATGCGACAATTATCATTTACAAATTTTATTTACAAAGTCGTCAAGTTAACATAGCTACTCTTCTAAATTCATGAAGTTTACTAGGAATCCCTGTAAAAGTCATCTATCATTCAAATCAAACCTTACACTATATCCACGAGAGTTCCTTGGAATTGCTGCTTTTCATATATGATCATTACACTGCCTTAAGTTCGCATTCCATTGTTCTTCAGGACCAGCTCAGTTTCTTCTTCTATCGAATAGTTATCGAATAGTCTGTCCACCCAATTATTTTGGAGGCATAAGCAATCTCCGCATAAATCTTATTAACAATGAAAATTTAAAATTCGTTAATGAAAGTAATCTAAATATTATCTATTAGACTCCATTGGAATTGAATATATTTGGCAAAGAACGGTGTGACCTTCGTATGGTGCGCAATAATAACAATAATAACAATATTAATAATAATAATAAAAATAATGATAATAATAATAATTTATGCTTTTATTATATATATGTATATATATATATATATATATATATATAAATATATATATATATATCCATATATATACATGTATATATATATATATATATGTGTGTGTGTGTGTGTGTGTGTGTGTGTGTGTGTATATATATATATATATATATATATATATATATATATATATATATATATATATATATATATATATATATATAGTTTGAAAAATACTGTGACCTACCACAAAATCATTTAGACATTATCAAAGGCATGACATATATTGCCACGCATGCCTATCATGAAAATAACTTCCCCGCTCGCTACAGAAAAAGTTTACAAGAATTGAAGAATGATAATAGCTTACACATTACCAAGGTTGATAAATCCAATAGTTTAGTGGTTCTTGACAAAACTGACTACATATCACGCATGCATACTTTACTAGAGGATGAAATAACTTACTAAAAACTCGCAAAAAATCCGTTGGACCAAGTAATAAATAACTTTAATATCAATATCAAAAAAATTCTTAAAGATAAAAAAGAACTTTTGTGTAAGTTAACTGTAAAGTGTCCCTCATTACCTTATTTATATGGCCTAGTCAAAATCATAGGAAAACAAAAAAACCTATGCGCCCAATTATTAGTTTAACCTGTAGGATCAATTGCTTATAAACTATCTAAATATCTTACTAAACTATTATCCCTGCTACTAGGAACTGTATCTAATTCACACATCCGGAATTCTCTTGATCTTGTGGAAAAATTAGATAACATTGTACTAAACCCTAGCGATATTTTTGTCAGTTTTGATGTATGTTCTTTGTTTACAAAAGTCACTATTGACTCTGTGCTAGAATATTTAAGTAATGAACTTGTACTGCATGAATTGCCTATGTCCGTTAGTCACATAATTTCCTTGATTAAGTTATGTATTTGTGATTGCAGATTTATCTTTAATGGAGAATATTACCAACAAATATTTGGTATGGCCATGGGTAACCCTTTATCACCTCTCCTTTCAAACTTATATATGGAATTTTTTGAGAGACAACACCTCCCGAATATCATACTTGTCCCCTTAAAATGGTACCGATATGTCGATAATATCTTAGTAGTTTTACCTGGTGGTATCGATGTAAATGATTTACTGTCTAAATTGAATAATTTAGTGCCATCCATATATTCTGTTGAAATTGAAAATAACAATGTCATCCCTTTCCTATATGTATTAATACATAGAGAATCTTTCCAATGCAAATTCAGTATTTATAGAAAACCCACAAATAATTTAACAAATGTACGTTTTTATTCTGGCCACCATCTTAATATTAAAATTTCAATTTTTTCTTCTATGTTCCTACGTGCTTTGCGTATCACGAGTCCACAATATCTTGACCAAGAAATAGAATACATAAAAAAGATAGGAAACGATCTCTCCTACCCACCTCATTTAATTGATTTATGTTATCAAAAAGCTCACAAAAAGTTTTATAGTGTTGCTATTAATGAAAAAGAAATGCCTAAAACTGTACTTAGCTTACCTTACTTTCGTGGATTTGAAACCATAAAATCAATATTTAAATCATTTAATGTTAATGTAGTGTTCTCTTATAACAATACCATTAAAGATATGCTAATTAAGAATAGTCCCGTAACAAATAGCAACATCATTTACAAAATTCCTTGTAAGGATTGCCCATCGTTTTACGTTGGTCAGTCAAGTAAAAATGTATGTGTACGTATTAAGCAGCATATGTATTCAGTTAATACAGCCCAGACTTCAAATGCACTGTTTATCCATCTGAGTGAAAAATCTCATTGTATTAATTGGGGTGATACCTCGGTAATTGCTAGATGTAATTATTATGTTTCAAGAAATTTACTGAAATCGGCAATTATACAAATCACTAATAAAAAACAACCTAAATCTTAGTCTGGGAATGTACCATTTGGACCCATATATTTGTAAGATGTTTATGAAGGACCTTAAAATAAATGAACAACTAATAAATTAGTCCCACTTGTATATAGTTATTATTTCTCTCTCTCTCTCTCTCTCTCTCTCTCTCTCTCTCTCTCTCTCTCTCTGGTTCGATATTCTCTCTCCCTCTAACTCTTGCTCGATATATATATTTATATTTTCTTTCGTCTTTTCATTAATAATAATTTTTGGGGGAAAATTTGTGTAAAAATTCATGATATCAAATTGTATATTGCTTCCGTTTTTTGTTTTTTTCAAAATGTACTGTTTTCTGAAAGAATAACTTGTTTACTGCGTGTATCCTTCAAGGTGTGGCTACCCTCAGGCGGTTGCTCCTTTCTGTAGAGTGAAATCGCCCTTATTGCTAATCTTGTAGTGTCAGTTTGGATATTAAGCCTTCTTTTGACTATGTTGTCCTCTGTTAAATCAGTTTACCTTCAGTAAAGGGTCCGAACAGGACCGAAAGTACTTGGCTATCTCTTTCGCTTTTTTTGTGACATTTTTTCCTTAAAAAAAAAAACGTGGTAAAAAACCTTTATATACATAGCATCACGTTTTATATACTTCGTGATCAGTTATTCATATATATATATATATATATATATATATATATATATATATATATTTATATATATATATATATACATATGTGTGTGTGTGTCACACACAAAAACTACCTTATTTGATAACCGATCTATCTGAATTCTCTCTCAGTTTATTTTTGCATGTAACAAAAAAAAAAAGTTTAGTATTTATTGAAAGAATAATATATGTTATATATATATATATATATATATATATATATATATACATATATATATGTCTTTATATAGTATATTTATATAGTATATATTATATATTTTGTTTACATATGTTATATATATATATATTAGTATATATATATTACATATGGCATATATATACATATATATACATTTTTAATGTTATGTGTAATATATATACATATATATATATAGATATTATCTATATCTATTATATGTAGATATATCTATCTATATATATGTATAATATATATATAACATATATATATATATATATATATATATATATATATATATATATATACATAATTCCTTCAATAAATACTAAACATTTTTTCTATGCATACAAAAATAAACAGAGAGAGAATTCAGATAGATCAGTTATCAAATAGGGTAGTTTTACCTTATTATATTATTATTATTATTATTATTATTATTATTATTATTATTGTTATTATTATTATTATTATTATTATTATCAGAAGTCTCAGACGAAACGTCGCTGCCCCACAAAAGGAATAGAAAGGAATATAATTTAATTTCAGCTGCAATAAACTCTACGGGATAAACCCAGAATATTTGACTACCACCACTGGGATTTTTTAATATTAAAATTCAATCGACTTTCACTATTACCTAACTGAGACATGTCAACTTTCGGTGCGTTTCTCACCAGTTTAAGTAACAATGAGAAAACAATAATTAGAAAAACAGAGAAGAATCTTTATGAAATTAACGCAGCTGAGGTAGCAATTACTTTTAATGAAAAATTATTATTATTATTATTCTCTGTTCTTATTATCTCTTTTCATCAGCATGTAGCTGTATATCAAGTTTCCTTAAGATATATAATAAAAAGAATTAAGAAGATTCTTTATAAATTAAATGCTGCTAAAACAGCTATAATATTCCATGCTACTGCTCTCAGTGTTGTTATTATTATTATTATTATTATTATTATTATTATTATTATTATTATTATTATTATTATTATATTATTATTATTATTATTATTATTATTTATTATTATTACTAAAAATCAAAATCATAGTAGCACGAGTCTTCTCAAATGGAGAAACAAATCCACAGTTATGTAATGTACATTTACATAAACCGTGGATTTTGTTTCTCCAATACTATTATTATTATATTATTATTATTATTATTTATATTATTATTAGTATTATTATTATTCAAATAGCATGTAATTCCAGTGGAATCCTAGTGGATATAAAATGTTTATTTTGAACAATAACCGACATTCAAAGTGATTCTTATCAAACTTCATGAATTTTGAAGAGTATGTGAACTTAACGACTTTGTAAATAAACTTCCATAAGAACAGATTCGCATTTTGTCATATTCACAATGTCTGGTGAACATGTGGAAGATCGTGTACAGTTTCAAAGGTTTCAATCGGAAAACTGTTTTCCTCACATTATTATCAAGAGAAGAATTTCGATATTAGTATTCCGCATTCGAATTTAGTTCCTATTTTTATTCATCAAAAGGTTCAAAGAAATCAAATGCAAATCTTCCCTCTCGGATGTCTGTCATGAATGGAATCGAGCGCAGGTGCTAGCTGTGAGGAGGCCATGCCAGAGTGCACCCTGGCCAAGCCTACGAACACCAATAAAAGGCGAGAAAAGTTGGAGTCGTCACACAGAGCTCAGCCGACCGTCGTAGTGTGCATTTACCTCAGTGTTTTGGCCTGACCTGATCATGAAGATAACGTTAGTTCTCTTCGGCTTCTTCTTTGCCTCAGTGCAATGCAACGTCACTAAACCCGAGGTAATATCGTGACTAGCTTTATCAGACTGAATTGAAGTTATGTCAGCTATCAAGTCCTAATGTTTGGGTTTGAGGTCTTAACATAACATTGTTTTATTGTAAAGTGTTTCATGAATCGAAATCATTCCCCATTTCCAGGACAGGGTCTCTTCTTTGTCAATTTTAGGCGAGGCTGTTGTCAATTAAGATAGGTGTCATTCCACACAGCACCAATGCGAGCAACTAGCTCCGTAAATCATTGTTGTGAACCAGGAGAGTAATATTGAAGGAAAATTCATCGTTAACTCGATTTTTGTCATTGACGGCAAAAGGTGCTTCCACTTAATGTCCGATCTGCGCAGAAACTCTTATATTTACACGAATAACTTGTAATGATGAATTTGAGGTTAAAGCGGGTAATTTTCTTGGCACTCTTTAGAATTCGAAATAGTATGTAGTATAACCTCCGTCTGGGTCCAGTTTAATGCTTTTATAGATGAATCTGCAGGATCACCCCTTCCACAGTCCCTACAGTAAGCTCCCCTACGATAAGCAAATTCGAAGTCCAAATTTGTGGACTTACGAAATGAGGCCGTTTCCAGCGAGACTTCGAGAGCAGTCTTATTTTTCGGCTTCATAGTATCCTAGTGAATAAAATTCTAATGTTGAAGCATTCAAGAAGCATTTGCACGAAAGCGTAAGTTTAACAAACACAGAATTCGACGTATGCATACCAAGTTGTAAACATATGCGACAATTATCATTTACAAATTTTATTTACAAAGTCGTCAAGTTAACATAGTTAACATACCTGCTCTTCTAAATTCATGAAGTTTACTAGGAATCCCTGTAAAAGTCTTTATCATTCAAATTCAACCTTATACTATATCCACGAGAGTTCCTATGGAATTACTGCTTTTGTCATATATGATCATTACACTGCCTTAAGTTCGCATTCCATTGTTCTTCAGGCCCAGCTCAGTTTCTTCTTCTATCGAATAGTTTGTCCGCCCAATTATTTTATCAGACTGAATTGAAGTTATTTCAGCTATCAAGTCCTAATGTTTGGGTTTGAGGTCTTAACATAACATTGTTTTATTGTAAAGTGTTTCATGAATCGAAATCATTCCCCCTTTCCAGGACAGGGTCTCTTCTTTGTCAATTTTAGGCGAGGGTTTTTCATTGCCTGAGGATAAAATCAGCCATTTATCCTGTTTTTTTAGTTAACTTTCCTCTTTTTTCATGAAGTGTGCAGGACAGGCTGATAAAATAGCTAAATTTGATTGGTGGATTATCGGCGAAGTGCCTCATCTTTAGCTTATCTTTTCTTGCTAAGCATTTTATGATTCCTAATTCCATCCTGACTGTCCTCCTCAGTTGTTCCTGCAAACCTGGCGGATTTCTTTTTGCCTGACGAGATATGCCGGCCCAACCTAGTCGACCAGTCACTTCTGGTGTTATTTGATAGTATATGATCTAGTTTATTTATAATCTTAAGAGAATTTTTCGTAAATAATGTAAATTCCTTTGTTGTTGATGGTAGTCTTGGTTGTTACTGTTGTTATGAGTCTATGTATCTGTGTTGCTACTGATATAATGTTATCAATTTAGTTCTTTCGGGGGGAGGCATTGATCTAAACCCACCCTGGCCCGTTACTCAATACAGTAAGAAAAATTTCAAAGAACTTTACTCAAATATTTGGAGTTAGGTCGCATTTTCTTGGTTTTCAGAGCTGTGCCTAAAACTATGATTTGATGTTGCTATACACACACACACACACACACACACACATATATATATATATATATATATATATATAATATGATATCTATCTATATATATATATAATAGATATATATATAATAGATATATATATATATTATATCTATATCTATATATATATAATATATATATATATATATATATATATATATATATATCTATATATATATATATATATATATCTATATATATATCTATATATATATATATATATATATATAGATATATTTATAGATATATATATATATATATATATATATATATATATAGATATATATATATATATATATATATATATATATATATATATATATATATATATCAATAATATCTATATATATATTATAGATATATATATATATATATCTATATAGATATATATATATATATATGATATGTCTATATAGATATATATATATATATATATATATATCTATATATATATATATATATATATATCTGATATATATAGTATGATAGATAGATGATATATATATATAAATATATATAGATATATATATACATATATATATATATAATATATATATATAATCTATATATATATATATATAGATATATATATATATATATATAGATTATATATATATATATATATATATATAGTATATATATATATATATCTTATAGTATAAATTCTATATATATATATATATATATCTATATATAGAGATAATATCTATAATATATATATATATATATATATCTATCTATTTTATAGATATATATATATATATATATATATATAATAGATATATATATATATCTATATATATATATATATATATATATATCTATATATATAAGATATATGATATATATATATATATATATATATATATATATATCTATATATATTTATATAGATATATATATATATAGTATATATATATATCTATATATATATATATATAGATATATATATATATATATATATATATATATATATATATATATAATCTATATATATATATAATATATATATATATATATATATATCGAAGTAATAAAAGTCCACACTTATGTAAATGTGTATTAAAAATACATAAAAGACTGGAGCTTTCGTCTACTTGATCAGTAGACCTCATCAGCCGTACTGATTTTTCCTTTTCAAAAAATATACAAAACAGTTACGAAGGTCTCCAAGGGAGATAATAACCAAAATAAACTATCCCAATCATGTTATTCCCTCGTTCAAATATCTGGCCAAAAGACGAGCCGATCGTCGTGGTTGAACTACCTCCTCTGTGTATTCGGTTGTTCCCTCGTTCAAAACATCTGCATCGGCACCTGCAATGATGGTTCTTCCTTCCAATGCCTGGGCAGGAAAAGAGAGACAAATTGGGCAGTAGGAGTAGTGCAAACAACGTCTTTACTAATATTTACAGTTTTAAGAACCAAATGATTTAAAAATGTATCCTCTTGGGTAAATGATTTGTTAAAATCAAACACGTTTAAAATATTAATAAGAGCCCCTTCAACTACTCTGCGTCTACTTACGTTATTATCTTTGTAAATTACTCTCGCTCCTCCCAGTCAATTACATGCCCTAACTCTAACGTGTGTCTGGCAACTGAACTATATTTCGATCCCATCCTACATGATCGCTTATGCTCCTCTTATCTTATACCTAATCCCCTGCCTGATTCCCCATAATAACACTTATTGCAATTTTTACACGGTACCACGTAAACCCCAACGTCATCTTTCCTTTCTTTTTCATGATTCCTAATCAACTTTGATTTTAACGAGGTATTATACCTAAAAGCTAAATCCAGAACGTCCAGAAATATAGTTCAGTTGCCAGACACACGTTAGAGTTAGGGCATGTAATTGACTGGGAGGAGCGAGAGTAATTTACAAAGATAATAACGTAAGTAGACGCAGAGTAGTTGAAGGGGCTCTTATTAATATTTTAAACGTGTTTGATTTTAACAAATCATTTACCCAAGAGGATACATTTTTAAATCATTTGGTTCTTAAAACTGTAAATATTAGTAAAGACGTTGTTTGCACTACTCCTACTGCCCAGGTTGTCTCTCTTTCTCCTGCCCAGGCATTGGAAGGAAGAACCCCCATTGCAGGTGCAGATGCAGAAGTTTTGGACGAAGGAACAGCCGAATACACAGAGGAGGTAGTTCAACCACGACGATCGGCTCGTCTTTTGGCCAGATATTTGAACGAGGGAATAACATGATTGGGATAGTTTATTTTGGTTATTATCTCCCTTGGAGATAATAACCTTCGTAACTGTTTTGTATATTTTTTGAAAAGGAAAAATCAGTACGGCTGATGAGGTCTACTGATCAAGTAGACGAAAGCTCCCGTCTTTTATGTATTTTTATACACATTTTACATAAGTGTGGACTTTTATTACTTCAAGATATTCCAGTCACGTTATGGTAATTTTTTGACCATATATATTATATTTTATTTATATATTATATTATAATTAATTATATATTATTATATATTATTATCTTTTATTATTAATGTGTTATTATTATATATAATATATATATATATGTATATATATATATATATATATTTATATTATATATATATATATATATATATATATATATATATATATATATATATATATATATATAGATTCTTTATTTGTCATTGTAACATTCCACATGCACAAGGTATGGCTGTATTCGCTAAGTCCGGACGACGATTTATCGTCAGAAAAATTTGGAGAGTAGTTAGTTCTTTGTTTTAAAATTTTCAGTAGTGTCTACAATGTTTATGTATTTGCTGTTTACTGCAATCCAAATATCGATGATTCTATATAAGATTCTTTCTTGGAAAGGATTAGTATGGCTCAGTCAGAGGATTCTAAAGCTTCATTCAAAGCACAGCGAATGGTTAAATTCAAATTCCACAGATTAACATTGCTGGTCTGCTCATGAGTTCTATGTATGCTCCAATTTTGTTCAGCTATTTGAGTAACCCACGCATATTTCTGGTAATAGCCTAGACCTCAAACTCACAGATGCTCCAGCTATTGTGAAGTCCAAGATCTGTGAATGAATATATAGGCACTTCAGATCATTGCTCCACTGAGATGGAAATATCTGCCAATCAGTATATTACTAATGCTACCATTGGAAAAACGGTTTGGCTGAAATCTAGAGCCAATTGCGATCACATTATTGAGGATTGTCAGACAGTTAATATTTCAGATGCTATATTAAATCCTGGTCCCGACAGGTTAAATGAAATGCTGATGGCTATTTTAATTCATAACGTATGTCCCTTCAGAGGTCATCAAATTCTGGACAAATGGCCAGCCATGGTTTAATGATACATGCAAACGAGCCTCCCACGACAAAATAGACCAAATCTAACCGTAGAGATGAAACGTTCAAATGAAAATTACTCCATTATTGTTGAGTCTCGCCGTGCTGCGAATAGAACTTAACATACAGCCGAGAGAAATGACAACAATTCCTTGAAGAGGAAACTTGAAGGAATGACTCAGCCTCATCTGTGGTGGACCAAATTGGCATCATCTATCTATCTATGGGCTAGGCTCGTCTTCCACTCCACCACTACTGATAGAGGATAGTAGATTGGTTCTGTCTCTAGGGAAAAGGCTAAACTGCTTCATCGAGCTTTTGAAAATAGGTGATCTTCCTGGACCTCTTCTTACAAAATTTGCATTTTGACAAATGTGCAGACTACAGTAAATGCAGGCCAGTTTATGTTCTACCTGTGCTCTCCAGAGTTACTTGAAAACTTATCTTTAAGACACTTTATAAGTATATATGGAATCTAAAGGATTGTTAGCTGTTAGACGATATATATATATAGGAAGCGCTTAGATAGCTGCGATGCTCCTTCACACTTGGCATACCATTTGCAAGCGACCTTGCCTTGATAAGGGTTTTGAGTGCAGAATAATTTAGTGATCTAAGACCTATTGTGTCTGGAGTTCCACAGGGTAGTGTTTTTGGTACACTTATTTTGAGTGTATACTAGTGATGTGGTTGCTGACCTGGAAAACAAGATTTTTTAGTATGCTGATGATGCAACACTTGTGAGTGTAGTAAAGTCGCCAATTATGAGAAATGAAGCTGCCCTTTGTCTCGGTTGTGACATGGAGCAGATTAGTGTGAATAATGCAGCTGGTTGAGTGTGAGGCTTAACTCCAGTAAAACGAAAACGCTATTAAAAAGTAGATCTCGTACAGCAGATTTACCACCCCATCCTCTGCTTCAGGTGGATGGAACTTTGCTGAATGACTTTGAAGCTTTAACCATTCCAGGTTGTAACCTTTGACTCCTGTCTTCTAACTTTTGAGAAACATCTAACGAACGTTTCAGTGAATGCCGCACGAAAGTTCGGTATTGTTCGTAAGGCCTCATATACTATTGACAACGGTCATCAAATCAGTGTAGCCTGTTTTAGGTCATTTGTACCTCCTTTGCTGGAACACTGTTCTCTGGTGTGGATATCTGCTTCCGCCAGAGATTGATCTCTTTTAGGTAGAGTGGTTCGTGGTGGCAGGTTTCTGTCTCTGATAGCAGTAGTAGTTATGACTTTGACAATCAGCGGATGGTCTTTTGTTTGTCACTCTTTCATGAGGCGTTTCGACAGAGGTTTTCTTTCACATTCTCAGTTGATCCTTGATCCCCTTCATCTGCCAAGAGAGAGCAGCAACCAGGTTCGCTGAACAGCAGAAGCACCAATATGCAGCAAATATGCCTTGCTGTTGAACGACTCAGTTCCAGGGGTCTTTTATTCCTTACACCATTGGACTATGGAACTCTCTCCCTAAGGATGGCGTGCAATTGAACCTGAGGAGTTCAAGCGAAGGCTCGGTACATTAATACCGTAATGTAATCAAAATTATACTTGAATAGTTTGCTTAAATTTTATGTTTTTTATCAATTTGTTAAGTTATCTGTTTTTCTAATAACTGATCTCCTCTTTGTGCATTTCCCATCACTTGCTGACAGTTCTTTCGAATGAACGCCACATAATTCTTTGGAAGCTTGAATTTCAAGTCAATGGCCCCTCTGGGCTGGTTCCATATGAATAGGGTTTAACCTTTGAATAATAATAATAATAATAATAATAATAATAATAATAATAATAATAATAATAATAATAATAATAATAATAATAATAATAATAATAATAATTAAAAAATCCTCATAGTAGCACGAGTCTTCAAATGGAGAAGCAAATCCACAGTTATGTAAATGTACATCTATTTAAATTTAAAAACTTCAAGGATAGCTTTCGGGAATCTGTTCGGTTCTCCTTATCAAGATTGATAAGGGAAACCGAACAGATTCCCGAAAGCTATCCTTAAAGTTTTTAAATTTAAATAGATGTACATTTACATAACTCTGGATTTGCTTCTCCAATAATAATAATAATAATAATAATAATAATAATAATAATAATAATAATAATAATAATAATAATAATAAGAAGAAGAAGAAGAAGAAGAAGAAGAAGAAGAAGAAGCCAACGATTGGTCATAAACAAATTCGTAAGTGCTGCTGCAATCTATTTCTAGTTGTACAATTACTAAAGTTTCATTATCACCACCTCCTTTTCTCTATCGATTTTCCTTCTGTCTTACAGAAAGCCGGAGGCGGAAATTCTGAGGCTCCACCTACACCTAAACCTGAGCCGACACCTGGTAAAATACAAGGTAAGCGACTCTCATTTTTGTTGACAATTTTGTAAGGTGTCACTCCTCTTATTCTCTCGAGGGCCAGGAAGCCTCCAATAACGCCAATCTTTGTTTGTCCCGAGCTCTCCCGAGGGAACGTCAGCAGAACTGAACAATGCGCAGTGAAAAATTGGAAATAACATGAAGTCATGGATATCATCCTCACATAATAATATGACTGGTGCTTGTTTTACGAGAAATATATCTTTACTAATTTCCTTGGTGCTTTATTCGATGATTCTTTTGTCCTGTGTATTCACTCTCATGTGTTGGCACAAACGAGGTTACACTGCACTTACCGTAGTCAAAATAGAACACCAGGATCGTGAAGGTAATAACCGCTCATTACTGACCTCAATAGAGAAATATCATCATCATCATCACGAAAACTGCAAAATGTCTGTTATTTTACAAGGAGAGAAAGTTCCCTTGTGTCTCTGTTCCTTATGCCATCATTTCATTATTTCAACACAGACTGGAGAGAGATAATATTCAGACATGACTCTTCTCACTTTGCAGATTGTAAACCAACCGACGCATGCAGTGGTAACGGTGGCTATTGCATCGCAAACACCAATAAAAATGACTGCGACGGCCTCCTCTTTCCAAATGAGTGCAGATCTGCCCAGTGCTCCTGCTGTGTACAAGGTAAGTAAAAGAAGAAGGAAGAAGAAGAAGAGCTCCAAAAAAATATAGACTTCAAAATGTTTTAAGAGTCCTAAATTTTGATGTCAAATTTTACTTCGCATTCTTGCAAATGTTCTAATAAACATTGCTTAGCAAAATTTTCCAGAATTCTTCTCTTCTTCTTCGTCTTCTTCTTCTTCTTCTCCTTCTTCTTCATAGTGTCAAATCTGTTTTAAATTTTCTCATGGCGCTCACGTACTTTAATAGTTTATAAGATCCAAGATTAGTCTTAGTTATATAGCCAAGGAATTCAATGTTAGATACCTTTCTCCATGGTATATTTTATAGTCACATTCCCTTCTTTTGGTTGAAATAAACAGAATCTGAAGACAATTGGTTTCACATTTTCTGAAAGTATCTGGGCTCACTGCTGTCTCCTCAGTAAGTTAGGAAATCGTACAGCAGCAGCAGCAGCAGCAGCAACTTACCTAGAGAGGTGCGACATCTCTTAGTCGCTCAGTTCTCGATTACTGGTAGATGGACAACTAATTGCATTTTCTTGCTTTTCTTCTTCCGCATCGACCGACTACAGTGAAAGTGAACGAATGCGCAGCAGGGACAGACACCTGCCCCGCCAACTCAGAATGTCATGATAAAGAAGCAGGATATGAATGTGCTTGCAACGTAGGCTTTGAGCAATGTGGAGGTGAGAGTTACTTGGCATTTCATACATTCTCACCTTTATGGTATACTATTGTATGCGATTGGTGCTCAAGTTATCAAGATTGGTTTGTATTTCATTCCTCGCGGATTTTCTAAAGCCTCATATCAAAATGATATTGTGAAGTCTTCATTGTTAAGTCATCACATTTATTCCACTCTTATGTCATAAGTTTCTTTTGCACAAGTTCTTTCTGTTTCATTGTGATTTTATGAGAAACCTAGAACACAAAAGCGAGCTCAGCAAAACTGTATTTGCATCTCAAATTGTTGAGAAATGTGGAAAATAACTTTATTTCTCTTCCAAGTTTGATGAGAGCACTACTAGTATTACATACGAACACCTCTAACGTCATCACAGTCATAGTGATAATTTAATATGGAGACAATCTCTCTCTTTCTCTCTCTTTGGTCATGAATGATTTTCTTCATTTTACCAGATATAAATGAATGTGACAGCAATCCATGTGGTCCAAACATGCGGTGCCAAAATACATATGGAAGCTATGAATGTATCTGCAACTCTGGATTCGAGAAAGTCAACGGTGCTTGTGTTGGTGAGTTTTGCTTTCATGTTAACTTCTTCCTAAACACTTTTTCATAGTCCGCCTTGAAATATCACAAGTGCTTCCACTAGGCTGGTCCCAGATATTCTAGCATAACTTTTAGTCCGGCAGTTGGATGTCAAAGTGGATTAGGATAAGGACTACATATTTTGTACTTTATTCAGTTGATTGTTGAGGTTCTTTGCTCATGTTATATTAAACTGAAGATGGCCCTATTGCTATGGTAATGGCTCGATCTATGAATCTGTTACTTTATTTCTTTTCTAATAAGTAAGTGGTCGTCTCTTTTCCTACTACTCTCTTCTATCATTTCTTTCAAACGAACTTACTAGTACTCTTTGGAAGCTTGATGTTTAAGTCAATGGCCACTGTAGCTCTGTTCCGTCCATGTGAGATTCCCCTTCAAGGGAGGGAGACCTCTCAATATAAGCAAGAGAAAATAAGAAAATCTGTCCACCCATTATAAAGAACGCATCAGGTTTTCCCGTGAATTTGTCGCAAAACCTTATCAGAGATCATATTTAGGCGGGTTTGTGGGGCACGCCATCATCTGCAGCAGCAGTTGATCATGTTTACCCCTCTACAGACCTTATCCTTAGCGTTCTAGTTTACTTTCCATTAAGAATTCAGACATATTCAGTGACGATTAAAAGTGTTTATTCTTTTACTAAATTCTTCATTTATTCCCCTTATAAATGGCCTCTGGTTTTCTATATAACAAATGTCACACACGTTATGCAGGATCCAAGCAAGAGCTATCTCGAAAAAGCATTTAATGAACCAGTTTTCTTCTTGCAATTCGCTGACAACTCTCACCTTACTTTCTCTTTTCACCAGACATCAACGAATGTACTAATACTACGAATCCCTGTGGACCCAACAGTGTCTGCTCCAATAGTCCCCCCGGAAGTTTCAGCTGCAGCTGCAATGCGGGATTCGTTCTCTGTGATGGCACTTGTGTGGGTGAGTCTGGAATCTTATCAAGTCTCTGCTTATTCTGCCACCTGTGGCAAGAAAGGAGAAGTTTTTAGAAATCAAACCTGCACACATGGTACGACATGGCTGCTGTGTTTTCTCAACCATCACCAGATCTAGGTTAACTTTTATAATCCATTTTAGATCGCCTTGACTCAGTTACACTTGAAAACAATAAAAAAGCATTCAAGTTATTGAGTTACGATGCCTGTTAAAATGTTGATAAGATCACGATGAAATTGAGATGCAGCTGGCTTTGGACAAGTCCTTCATTCCTTCTCACAATAAAGTGGGTGACGACAGAAGTTTGATAACTAACATGACACAGAATCAAGGTCACACGAGGCTTGACATGTCCCTACCATGATATGACTTCAGTCCTCCAAGAATCTCAATGTTCCTTCAGTGCTCGTAAGGAACAGAATGACAGTATCTGGAATCATTTTTCATGAGCAACTTTTCATGAGCTCATCTTAATTAACCTCCTCTTCTTCATTCACCCCCCAG
>NC_061107.1:122024990-122082490 GCF_015104395.2 Macrobrachium nipponense
ATCAAAGATAAAAACACACTAAAAGTAAACAACGCCAAGAGGCACAAGGAATGACAGAATAATTAGGCTAAAAACAATGGGACAGCAGAGGAATGGTTGTTTAAAGTTGGAACTCGTAGTTTGATGTTCAGAGTTTCCAAAATCAACAGTTCGTTGGGTTCCCTTGTTTGGCCAATAATTTTAAAATCTTCGTATTTGACTGTAGCTTTACATTTAATAGTGTGCTTCCTTATATAAGATGTTTCAGGGTTAGATCATTTACACCCAGTTCTGTAACTAACGCCCCGATGGGAATCGGGCCTGACCCTGAGAAGACGCCTGAGAAGAGACCAGGTAGAGGTAAGAGACAGAGCACGATAGAGTAAGGTATATATCGAGTTACGTTTGAAATTGAGAAAACAGAAACTATAGAAGTTGGAACCGACCCCAGTAAATGTTTTCTTTCTGAAAATTGAAGTACTAAAACTTTCCTTTTCCTTGGAGACCAAAATATCTAGGAAGGCTAATTTAGAATTATGTTCTTTTTCCATTGTAAAATTAATATTAGTATGGTAATTATTAGCAAAATCTAGGAACCTGTCAGCATCGAATTCATGCTTGAACAAGATAAAAGTGTCGTCCACGTAGCGTGAGTAAAACAGAGGACGGAAGGCCAGGGGGCATTCGTCCAAAATGCGCTCCTCCAGGGAGCACATGAATATGTTCGCAAAGGTAGGAACAAGAGGAGACCCCATGTCCATCCCCTCAATTTGTTTAAAAAGCTGTCCATTAAAAACAAATGCCATGTCCAGCACGGCCAATTCTAAAAGAGCTTTAAAATTCGAATAACTAAAATTACAGTAAACAGACTCAGGTTCGGGGAATAGTTTATCAAGAATAATGTTTATGGTCTCTCTTACAGGTACGTTGGTAAATAGTGACTCGACATCAAAACTAGTCATGAATAAGTTAGAGTCCTGGGGTAAAATACGTTCTTTAAATTGTACAGAATTTTTAAGGGTATACTGATTAGTGGTCAGCGGTTCCAACAGAGGGACGAGAAATTTTGCCAGTTGGTAATTAGGAGTGTTGTAAGAGGCCAAGATAGGGCGGAGAGGAACTTTATCTTTATGTATCTTTGGTAGGCCATAAAGAATTCCGTCAGATGAACCACTGGAAAATAAATCTCGGAACACTTTTTCATCAATGATGTTGTCATTTTTCAAGGTTCTGAGAAATCTATTGATTTTATCCTCAACTTTGAATATGCTTTGATAACTTGGCACACCTATTTTCTGGAACCTGGTACGATCGCTTAAAATATTAGTTATTTTGTTATTATAGACACTTTTATCCAATATTACCGTTCCCCTCCCCTTATCCGGCTTAACAATGATAATGTCATCACGTTTAGAAAGGGACTTGAGAATTTCCAAATCACTCTTTTTAAAAAAGGGAGCCCAGGTTGTTTTAAGTTTTGAGAAAGCATTTTGGGACAAAACCATTAACTCACTCTGTAGGCGGCTAAGGTCACTACACAAACTGAGATTTTTTAAACGTTGAAATAACACTTCAAGGGGCAGAAAAAACTGATAGTAGTTAGGTTTAAAATTTGGTACTCACGCTACGTGGACGACACTTTTATCTTGTTCAAGCATGAATTCGATGGTGACAGGTTCCTAGATTTTGCTAATAATTACCATACTAATATTAATTTTACAATGGAAAAAGAACATAATTCTAAATTAGCCTTCCTAGATATTTTGGTCTCCAAGGAAAATGAAAGTTTTAGTACTTCAATTTTCCGAGAGAAAACATTTACTGGGGTCGGTTCCAACTTCTATAGTTTCTGTTTTCTCAATTTGAAACGTAACTCGATATATACCTTACTCTATCGTGCTCTGTCTCTTACCTCTACCTGGTCTCTCTTCCACAACGAAATTACTTTTCTCCTCCAGTACTTCTCTAATTATTGCTTTCCTTCTAACATCTTTTATAGAATTTTAAATAAACTACTCAATAAAAGGGTTTCTGAACAGCCTATTAGTTTTAAGGTCCCCAAGCTCCCTCTTTATGCCAGTTTCCAGTATCTGTTAAATGATAATTTTCGAAAAGAGTTTCTCCGAACTGACTTTCTCATATCAGCTGACCCCTAAGTCGTTTTGGCACAGCCCCCTAAGGTGGTGTATATACTTTTTAGGTCTCCGCCCAAACGAAGCTTTGATTCGTTGAGGATGACTTTCCTCATCTAACCCCATCCCCTCATAGATGGGGTTAACATGTTCATTCCTCCTCTTGAAGGTGGAACTTCGTAATCAGCGGAAGCTGAGTGAGTCGGGTGCGAGGTCACAGGCCAACTGGTTTATGGCGATCCTAAAATTGATGTTGGAGCATCTTTAGGCGCCCGGTGCTTTGCAGTCGCGCCTCGGTTCTGTGATTACACCTGGTTCCAGTTTTAGCTCCGAGGTATGCGTCTGGTTCACACACACACACACACAAGACTAAATTCTCTCTCTCTCTCTCTCTCTCTCTCTTTTTATAGTTTCACGTATTTTTCTAATATCATTTCTCTTACTAACAATGCATACATACATACACACACACATACATATACATACATACATATATATATATATATATATATATATATATATATATATATATATATATATAAATATATACATATATAGTATATATATACATCTGGCGGGGACAGAGTATTCCCGAAACGATGATGTTAATAGCAAAGGAAAATGCAGCGGATTTTGTACTTTTCATTTTATTCCCGCATAGAATATGAGTTTTCGGGGATAACTGTTGAGCTACAATGCGGACTCCCATCATGATATTCACAAGAAAATACTAACTCTCCATTTTTGAAAGCAGATATGCAGGCATTTCTTCCCCTGCATCTGCCTTAGTTCCTCCATCCACACGGCAAACGTTCATCACCTTGACAGCGTTTCTCAATTGTTTTCAGCGAGGTGCGACCGAGGAGGAGTTCTCCTACCCAACAATGTTTGTGTCTCGGTCATATACCTTCCTTCGTCTCCGATGACCTGGGATGAAGCATCTATGCGCTGTGGGACCTTGTATAAACCAAGTCCGTTTTCATACGTAAATGTGGTCGGTAATCTGTTCTTCAGCAACACAAATGGTAAGTAATTAGTTTTCTGTAGCTTGTTTCATCTGATGATAAAGTATGCATGCGTGCTATGCGTACTGATTTTTATCGAAAAACAACACATTCTGTATTAGTTAACATGAACGACGACAATAGGATACCATTTGCACCATTAGGACCCATATATTTGTAAATTTTTTATGAAGGACCTTAAAACAAATGAACTACTAATTAATTAGTACCACATGTATATAGTTATTATCTCTCTCTCTCTCTCTCTCCTCTCTCTCTCTCTCTCTCTCTCTCTCTCTCTCATGCTCGCTATATTTATATCCTATTCGTCTTTTCACTCATTTTTTGGAACACTTTTGTAAATTTCATGTTAACTAATACAAAATGTATTGTTATTTAATAAAATTTGCCTTGACAAGGCACAGTGCCTAAATCCTTCATTTATTTTTTCGGGATGTTACCAAGTCGTATATGCCTCCTTGTTTTACAAAATGTATTGTTTTCTGACTGAATCATCTGTTGACAACGTGTGTGTTCCTCCAAGGTGTGGCTGCCTTGAATCTTCAATCTTGCTCTCGGGCGTTTTTTCGTTTCTGTAGAGTGAATTGGACCTTATGCTAATCTTGTAATGTCAGTTTGGATATTAAGCCTTCTTGTACTATGTCTTTGGTCTGTTATGATCAGTTGTGGCTAAGTAAAGGGTCGTGTTAGACCGAAAGTTCTTGGCTTTCTCGCCTTTCAATTTTCCTCTGTGGCATCACCTTTATATATATATATATATATATATATATATATATATATATATATATATATATGAATAACTTGATCAAGAAGTATATAAAACGTGATGCTATGTATAAATAAAGGTGATGCCACGGAGGAAAATTGAAAGTATTCCCTATGCAGGATTAACGAGGATTTGGGATTACATTGAGGTTAATGATGACTTCGGGATTTACGAGGCTAATAGACATGTATATAAGTATATATATATATATATATATATATATATATATATATATATATATATATACTTATATACATACACACACACACACACACACACACACATATATATATATATATATATATATATATATATATATATATATATATATATATATATATATATATATATATATATATATATATATATATATATATATATATATATATATATATATACATTACCTTGTCTAGTTTGCCTCGTATATCCAGAAGTCACATTTAGCCTCAATGTAACCCCAAATCCTCGTTATTCCTGCCCAGGGAATCCTCATAAACCTTCACTGATACCTTATAGTCTCATTTATGCTCATAAATCCTCAAGAAATCCTCATTGATCCAAGAGAACCACATTAATCTTCATAAATTATCAAGCATTCCTCATTGTTACCATACAGGTACCCAAAATTGTCCACCCTATTATATAACCACCAACATGAAATACGCCACCATAGGCTAAATCTTAAGCCATTCAACACCGCCAAATATATCTCCAAGTAAATCATTTGTGATACCGCCACATATGTTGAACCCACTTCGGCAGGATATAATCCTCAGAAAACCACAATCCACGAATTATCATCCATAGACTGCCATATTATCACTGGTGAATATAACCTCATAGAATATACCGCCTCATCAGAAAACCGTAAAACCACAATGTACCAGCACCACCCCCAAGAGCCATAATGCCACAAAGAACCACATTCACCATCCCATCGGCTCATAAAACAACAGATCACCACCAAAAATCAACACCACCAGAAATCACCACCAAAAGTCTCAACTCCACAGTATTTTTCCACATATTTTCACCCAAATTATTCCATTACAACAATTACCCAGAGTTTTTACGCCAATAAAGAAAATAGTAAAAGAAGAAAAGAAAAAAAATTGTTAGATACAACTGATTAATCCATGTCATCATCCATTTGCAAAATCTAGAAAATAATGCAACTGCACAATGTCACCTTTTTATAATTTTCAATCTAGAACATCCTGTTTTTTCATCTAAGACTACAAATCCGTTTCCTCCCATTTCTACAATAACTCTAAAAGGACCCTCAAACTTTGGACCTAACTTGTAATTTAGTTCATTTCTCACCTTAATTCTCAGGAATACATCATCTCCAATAGTAACTTTAACATCACATGATTTCTCGTTGCTTCTTTCTACCATTTGTCGGGTCTGTCTCGAGATTACAGCTGAGACAAGCCTGTCTCTCCTTTGCTGTGGAAATTAATGCCTCGATTGTATCTTCTACATAATGAGGTATAGGCAACCAAGCAAATGTGCCTCGCGCCTGGCAATAAAATAATGCTTCAAATGGAGATATTTTGATAGAATCACTGACCATAGTATTAATTTTATGCCTAGCTGTATCTGTATATCTATCCCAGTTCCTATTATTTCCTCCTAAAGTCTTTTTTAAAACTTCACGCACTTTCCTGTTTGCTCGTTCACATAACCCATTAGCTTCAGGTCTGTGTGGAATAATTGTTACTTTTTGTATCCCCATGACTTCTGCCAAACACTCTAAGGTCGTGTTTAAAAATTCGCTACATTATCAGTCGACCAAACATTGGGCGAGCCATATTTGTAGATGACCCCATTGAAAAATGCTACAGCTACTTCCTGGGCCATTTTGTTTGTAAGTGGGAAAATTTCCACTGTCCTCATTAGCTCATCCATTACTACCAATAAATGTTTGTGGTCATACCTTGGTTCATAAAAATTCCCCAATATATCCATGAGTATTCTCTGAAAAGGTCTACTAGGTATCGGATTTATTACCTTTGGAAGCATTGCACGGTGTACAATGTTTTTGCGAAATTTCCCACATCTGTCCACATATTCTTCCAAATATACTTATTAGGCACTTCATTATATGTCTTTTCTACCCCCAAATGTGGGCTACCAAACTTGCAATATACTATATCCAGAACCACTGGAATTAGGCCTTTCTGAATCTCGATCTGGGTCGTGTCCCTTTACTTTCCCTTGTCCTTAATTTATATTTAATTTTCCTGACCAACAGATTACTTTCTAATTCTAAACCTGAAAAAGGTAACTTATAACCTTTCCTAACTGATTCGCCTATAAGAAACGCTTTTGCATCTGCCCAAATTTCATCCCCATCTTGCCTATGCTCTATGAGACTGGCATCCCCTTATATAGAATCACTAGTAACCACCTTAACATGAAATTTTTCCGTATCATAAAAACTTCTACTAAGTTTATCTACAACCACGTTCAATCTGCCCTCTACATATTTGAGCTTTGCATCAAAATCTCTGATGGTTAAGAACCATCAGGCTCTTTTGGGTGACAGTTCTGGTTGTTAAAAAGTTCCAATAATGGCTTGTGGTCTGTAAGAACTTCCACTTTATTCCCCATTAGCAACAGTTTAAAATGAACCAAGCTTATACTATTTCAAAAGCTTCCTTATCTATGGTAGCCATTAATCTTTCATTGCCGCCCTTTTTCTTAAATTTCCTGTTATAATAACCTATTGGATGGAATTTTCCTTCACATTTTTGCATAAGGCAAGCACCTATACCCTCCTGACTGACATCATCACTAGTGTGAAAGGTTCACTGAAATCCAGAAATTTCAGAACTGAGGGATTCATTAATGCGTCCTTAACTTTCTGAAAGGCTACTTGTTGCGGTTCTCCCCAATAGAATTAAAAGTCTTCCCGCAACACATCTGTTAAAGGAGCTGCTTTGTTAGAAAACCCTTTCATAAAACAGAGAAAAAATGAGGCCATTACCAGGAATGACCTAATTTGCCTTTTTGTCTTGGGGACAGGAAAATCTGCAATTGCTTTTACTTTATCGTCATTTACTCTAACCCCCTATCTAAATATGGCATGACCTAAATATGTAATTTGCTTCTTCAAGAAGGAACATTTCGTTAGCTTAATCTTCAATCCTGCTAACCTAAGTCTCCTAAGTAATTCCTTAAGCACTTCCATGTGATGCTTGATCGAGTCTGTTGCAATCAGTATATCATCCACGTACACAAAGACATTTTTACCTAATGGCCCGTGCAAAACTGTGTTTACTAACCTCGTAAAAGTCATAGGACTACCTGACAAACCAAAAGCCATCCGCATAATTTCAAAATACCCCTTGGGCAATGAGAATGCTATATATTCCCTACTATCTTCATAAGAGGAACCAGCAGTCAGGGATTGTTTTTTCCTTCAATCATCTGGAATCGACGCATGCCCAGACAGATCCGTCCTTCTTAATGCCTGTCCACACGACCGGGCCTGATCGGCAGACCTCCCCTCTAACGGGCACACTTGACGGGCAAACCGTCAAATTGCCCGATGGGTCTTGTAGCAAAATCACCATGGTGGTGCCCGATGGCTTGAGCTTCGACCCTGGCAGACATACATTAACCATATACATTTCTTTTACTGAGCCATTCTTTGCACCATATTCTCTTCTTTTTCTTCTTTTTCATCACACACAAAGCAATTATCATGCTACACAATATCTTCTTCTTTGCGGTACGCACCATGTTTATCATACCGCACTGAACACACTACTGGCATCGTCGGACACGCCCACCTCTCCATCGCCTCACCCGTGTAGACAACATCCACGGGTAAACCCGCCAGAATTTGCCCGCCAACCCCAGAGCACGCCGATCAGGCCTGCTCGTGTGGACAGGCCTTTAGGCACCGCCAACAGGGGAAAGTTGCGGGGATGCACTGGGTCTAATAATTCCTTCCTCTTTCTGTACCTGTTCTCTGATTTAGAAGGGTATGCCTTATGCAGGAATAAAAATGGGTTTTGTCCTTTTTTCTAGATTCACCTTATGTTCTAACACATTAGTCAGTCCCGTAACTTATCCCCTTGTAAAGCCACAGTATCTCCAAATTCAGCCAAAACCTCGCTTACCGCTTTTATATGCTTTTTGTTTGCATTTCTGCCTCTGAAAACTCAGTTTTTCCCTCTACAATAGCCACTGAACCACTATCATTATTCTAATCTTGGAGGTCTACCACATACGTGTTCTTCTGACACTTCCTAACTGTATCATTGAAATTAAGCAATTCCACCCATGTAACATCAGTATTTGATACTCTGTTCACTGATATGGTGCTGATGACTCCTCTTAGCTTTTCGCTACCCTTAATTAAACACACCTCTTTGGGTCTTTTCACTTCCCTTAGCCTGACTTTCACCATCGTCCTTATAACCGGGTTTAAAATAACATCCTCTGATAAAACACCTTTATATTTGTGGTCACTTATGCATAGCACCCTTATGTTCCACATCGACATAAATATCCATATTTATACGAGTGCCCTTTATTCCATCCACCATAAACCCAATGTTAGTACCAGTATCACCACTGTTATTTCTCAAATGTCACCAGTACCCCTATTATAACCTATAATATATATATATATATATATATATAATATGTATATATAGATATATATATATATAATATATATATATATATATATATAATGGAATCTACTGGTCACTTTTTACCAGGAACTTCTGTAGTTGTAATAACCACAAAGCCCTCGAATTCTTCACACATTTTAGGATTTGATGACGCCTAATAGGATCTAGTATGATGTGTATTGCTATGCGAACATTACCAGAGGGAATATTTATATTAAGAATTCATTCATTTCCTAACAGAAAGCGCCTGGGTTGAGGGTATAAAAGCCATAGGTACCAACTTTAGAAACTGCCCAGCCATTTCGAATGATGGTGCCTACTTCATGTCTGTTATGGAACCTTGTGACACCAGATACCCTTATGCTATTTGCTCGGTCCCAAGACTTTGGTAGCGAGCAATTCTGAATTCTGACGCTGTCATCAGGAATAAATCATTTCCTCAAGAGAAATGATTTGATATTGATGTTTGGATGAAAAGAGGGAATTGCCAGTTTCCCAAAACCCCAGTGTTTTATGGAGAAGATCAAAGATGAACGAATTCCTTGCATTCTCTGTTTCTTCATCAAATAAAAGTTATTCATGTCATGAGGGATTTATCTTTCCTTTGTCAAAACACTTGAATCTTTGGATACACAAACAAAAATTATCTGTTCGTCTTAAATAAGGTAATATTCTCGTAGTCAGCTCGGCCAAGCGAGTGCCAATACATTGATTGTAGTCTTATTTGTGAAGTATGAAGATGAATATAGGATCAGTCGAAACAGTTTGAACGAACAATGAATTTAAAATCTGATCATTCAATAGCGAACAGCATCGTCAATGGAAAAGTCAGCAAAAGCGTGTTCAGTCTGATGTCGCAGTTCAGTTTTCGTGGTACCTCACTTTTCCCGAAGAAAGATACGAAACGACGAGCAGTCACCGGTAGACGAAGAATGTTTGTCATGGTGGACATTTTAGCATTTAGTGATTTTAATGATATTTTCTCTCTTTTAATCAGTTAGAAAATCTGCACTTTAATTCCAGGCCCTTGCGGGGCTTTCTTGGAATGACACCGGAATTCCAAAGTTAAATTCCAGGCCCTTGCGGGAGTTCCAGAATTACACCGGAATTTCAAAGTTAACCGTGTAATGGACACATCATAACCAGTAAAGGATAGGCAAAAGGGAAGAGAGAGAGAGAGAGGGGGAGAGAGAGAGAGAGGGAGAGAGAGAGAGAGAGAGAGAGAGAGAGAGAGAGAGAGAGAGCCTCGGAAGCCAGTAGGGGATACACTGACAAATGCGAATACATGAAATCTCAAGACAGAGCAGATAATTTATTATTATTATTGTTGTTGTTGTTGCTGCTGCTGTTGTTGTTGTTTATTTACTTATCATTTCCCACGGAAAACTAAAATGAAACCCTGCATTTGTGTCCCGTATAGATATTTGGCCTGAGACTTTGACCCCAACGAACACTGCAAGGTTGTCGCAATTGTCAATATATATTGTGCTCTCAAAGTTGATGAATTAAGGATACCTTATTATTTCGAGTAAACTCCAGTTAGGTTAGAAACCTAACTCAATTATATTAGTCTATGCGCAGAAGTGCAATATTCCCGTCGAAACTTTGAAGTTGCATTTCATTTCGTTGGTATGCCTGGATCTTCATATCGTCTATGACGCGCAACGTCCTTTTCGCTATGGGTGATCATTTTAGGGTCATTTTTCCTCCTTACGAATGTCTTATGTCGAGCTGCTGTTGTATTTTGTTATCCAAAAGCAACCATCATCTTTGATTCACGACAGAAAGCTTGGGACGGCATGACGACCAAGTGGCCCTCTTAGAGTACGCAGAGAATTGAAGATGAAACTGAAATCTATAATTCCATTCATTGTTTTGATACCATTTTCTGGGATAATGAATGGAAAAGTCCCAATGGTCTTTCTTTTAGACAGACGACTAGAACAACTGGAACTGGAAAGTAATATAGCATCAGGACACATAACAACTTCCCATGATGGCATGACCGATACAATTTAGTTTTGTGCGTAGGAAACCGAATGAATATATATACCCATATAGTTGCTTTTTAACAGGTCATGAAAATGACATGCAATCATTTTATCTCAGACTTCATTTCTCAGAAGGCCATTATAAAGAACAAGAGGCATCCACACTCATTGCAACGTTGCAGATGGAGGTACAGTGTGAAATATGATGATAGTGAGGGTAATAAGTCATGTTGTGATAACCGCAAGATTACTGTAAAATTGCAAAACAAAACTTACCTTCTTAATAGATAGAATAATGTCTATTGGCTTCGAATGATGAATGCTTTCGAAATTACAATGCTTTGCAATTAGCGAGCAAAAGGGAAACATTGAAAGTAAGGGAAACTTCGTCAACACCACAGGGATATAACTCTGGGATTTGTTTTTCTAGGAACACTGAAGCTTTACTTCGACACTGGATAAAATGCAGTCTTCTGGACTTGAAATGTCTTCTATGCTCTGGCTTTTATGAACATAGGTTTGCAATACTGCAATGTTGTAAGTAAAACTAAATTCATGAACATAACAGTCTATAGCCTCATGTAAATTTTAAAGGAACAAAATAGAATTAACCTGAAATTGCGAAAATATGGTGTATTGGATTTTGTGAGTTCAAACGCCGATTTTGAATCTTTGAACTGAATAAGAAGTAGTCTACCCGGATTCTAACGGCATATATGCCTATAAATCACAATATATTGCATTTTCCTTGCAATATAGCAAGGTTGCAAACCAACTCATACAAAATAGCTAGATAATTCGTGTGTTTATGTGGGAACAAACCAGCTTTTGCTACAGACTACAGAAGGAAAAGCAAAATGCTGTCGAAATTGTAGTATATTGCAACTGTCTTGCATTATTGCGATGCTGCATGTCCGGCTAAATTCGTCAATAAAAAGGCTATAGCCTCTGGAAATTTTTGGTGGGCTACAACAACTTTTCCTTCAGACTGGATAAAATACAAAGTATTTTCTTTTAATGACGAATATGCATGGAAGTTCATAATATGTTTCAGTATCATTACAGTACGGCACTGTTGCAATCAATAAAAATGCAAAGTTACAATCTTACTATGATGCAATGCATTCCAGTAAGGAATGTTTCCAGCAAGGGAAAATTCACCAAAATGGCAAGGATGGCCTTGTGACTTTTCTCCTACCAAAGAAACTTTGACTTCAGTCTTAATAAAATTCAGTAGTCTATTGACCCTCTACTCAAGAATATGTGACAGGAATTCCTATACTTCACAATGCCTTGCAATACGGAAATGTTACAAGCTAGACAAAATTCCCAAGAATAGCCAGCAGGATATAGACTAAGGATTTATTTTTTCTTTATTTGTCAAACAAACCAACTTTTCCTTCAGACTAGATCATTAAGATGCATACTAAATTGCAATATATTTCCTTGCAGTGAGACAATGTATGAACAGTAATTCTCAGTAATCATGGAGAATAAACAGAAAGTTTGCCGTCAATAATTTAAATAAATTACTTTAGAACGAAGTTAATATTGAGTTAGGGTTATTTTCAAGTTGAAATGTTTTAACTTCAGTATAATTTGATTCAAATAAAACTCATTATAGCAACATTCATTCCTGTCACCATTTACTTTACTTCAACAACAGCTCCTTCTTTATTTCCTTCCTTCCTTCCTTCCTTCCTTCTTTATTTCCTTCCTTCCTCCCTTCCTTCTTTATTTCCTTCCTTCTTTATTTCCTTCCTTCCTTCCTTCCTTCTTTCCTTCCTTCCTTCCTTCTTTATTTCCTTCCTTCCTTATTTCCTTCCTTCCTTCCTTCTTTATTTCCTTCCTTCCTTATTTCCTTCCTTCCTTCCTTCCTCTTTCTTTCTTATTTCCTCCCTTCCTTCATTCCTTCTTTATTTCCTTCCTTATTTCCTTCCTTCCTTATTTCCTTCCTTTTTTCCTTCCTTCCTTCCTTCCTTCTTTCTTTCTTTCCTTCGTTCCTTTTTTATGCATAGCCTAATACTTTTCTGATGTTCTGGCTCCATAGAATCATGTTGAATTATTGATCAATTTCCATAAATGAGCTGAAGAAGGATCTGTACATGATCTGTTTATAATGAATATCAGGAATATATCTTTAACACTAACCACGTATATGGTTTGCTGAGTCCTGACTGGCTAGAGAGAGCTTCGGAGCAGAGCGGACAGGACTTGTCTTGAGCTGTTCCTGCTTTCTGTTTTTTTTGCCTTTGGGCCTTTGGCTATACTATAGAGGATGAATGGAAGAGAGAACTTGAATACGTTTGCCCCCTTTGGTTAAAGTTAAAAGAAAGTATTCGATTGGATTACATTTTTCTGAGCATCCGACGAATGGTGATGGATGACCTCGCGTGTGAAGTCGTTTGTATGCATCGAGGGGTGAAAGAATAAGACTTCCATTTCCGACTTTCAGCTAAAGTTCAACGTCAAATTAACGTAAGTTATTGATTGTTTATTTTCTTAAATCAGCCTTGTATTCCTTAGTTTTAATTAAGTGTTTTTCTCTTATATTCAGTTGAGCAGCTGTATTTTTTTACATTAACTTAACGTTCAGTTGTTTTGCTCAGTGATTCCTCCTCTTGTTGTGAATTGCCTAACTATCTTGTTAACGATTGTTTTTATTTTGTTTTCGAGTTGGAATGGAACTGTAGTGCGGTGACGTACGCTCTTTTGTTAGCAGCCTTCTGGAGATTTATCTTAAGCCCCTTTAGAGGAGATTACTGCGACGGACCTTCCCTTGGAAGTGGTTTTGCGTAGATGTGCTGAACCATCTACGGTGTACATACATATTGGAGTCAGATCACGACTGTGATTTCGCAGGTGTTAGTCACTTGCGACTCCTGTACTCCTGTTTCCCGCCTGAGGATTTGGCGGAAGACGTGGTCGTCGCTGTCCCGCCACGTAAGAGGCGTTACGCTAACCACAGTCCTGTCCGTCTTCAGCTGCTTGTCCAGGAGAGCTTAGGGCTCGTGAGGAGGCACGTAGGGAGGCAATTGCCAGGTAAGAGCTGATTATTCTGTGTTGTCCCTCGGGATTGAACTCGACCCCTGTGTCTACCTGGACAATTTGTGAGCTACCCCGTATAGCTGCTGGGAGGTTGAAGCGACCTCCAGGAACTCCTGTGCACGTCTTTGTAACGTAGGATTTACGCACTATTTAAAGGTTAATTGTATCTATTTATATTTGTATATATATGTAAGTATTATATATATATATATATATATAATATCGATATAATATAGATCTAGTACTAGCTATAGATATTAGAATCAGATATAGATAATCTATATATATATCTCTATCTTATATCTAATCTATATCTATTCTATATCTATATCTATATTCTATAGAGATATAGAGATATAGAGATATAGAGATATAGAGATATAGATAGATATAGATATAGCGATATAGATATAGATATATATATAGATATATATATATATATATACTAGATATAATATAATAGTACTATATATATCTATATTATATATATATAGATATATATATAGAATATATATAGATATATATAGATATATATATAATATATTATATATATCTATAATATATATTATATATATTATATATATATATATAGATAGATATAGATATATATAGTATATATATAGATATATATTATATATTATATATATATATATATATAGTATATCTAATATAATTTTATTATATATTATTTATATTAGATATTTATAATATATATGTGTGTAAGATATATATATATATTATATATATTTAATATATATATAATATTATAATATCTCTATATATCTATATAATATATATATATATATATTCTTCTATATATGTCGATATATATATGTTTTTAAGTTTAGAAAGCTGCCGACGGTTAGGTAGGAGATTTAAGGTTTTCCTAACTTTGATTCTACCTCTGGCTCTTCTTCTTTCTTTCTTATAGTTGTAGGCTAGTGGTTTCATTATTGGGCCCATGTTGTTATTATTTGAGCCTTTGGCACATTGTCCTTTCTTTGCTTTGTTAGTGTAGATTTCAGAGTTAGGAGTCCTTGTGCGCCTGTTATTTGTTCCATATATTTTGTATATTTACTGTTAAGTTTTCTCACAGTCTGATTTAGTGTTAAGTGTACTTTATTATTAAATATAGTTAACTTTATCCTGGTATTTGTGTCCACATTCCCCTTACCCTGTGTACTTTCCTACCGCCTACGATCCCTGATATTATTTAAGTATAACCAGAACCATTTATTACCCGCCTTTATTACGGCCTGTAATTAAGCCGGCCAAGGGGTCGTAACAATTTGGCGACCGTGACAGGATCGTACGCGGGTGTGCACAGAGTTTGTGTTTGCGGAGCAACTCTGGGATAGGTTACAATATTTAATTTGGTTTTGTTGCTTGCCTTACTTTCCCCGCCTGTAAGTAATTTTTTATGGAAGACTTTGTTTTTGACCCAGCCGAATTTTTGGGATCGGCTGACTATCAAATATCTGGCTATCTTAAGTAAGGAGCATTGAAGGAGTTGTGTTCGTTGTTTAAATATTTCTTTTAGACCCACGGACACTAAGGCTCAGTTGTTGTTGTCTGTCAAGGCGATGGTGGCTCGTGGTATAGCCGAGGGTGAGGATTTGGCTAGGGATATTAGTGGAAGTCCTGGTGAAGAGAATTCTGTTGATGAGGAGGTTGGTGTTAATCCCTGGCTGTCACTATTTGAGGAGCATCCTCGTACGGGTACTTTATATACTGGACCAGCTAATTTAACAGTAAAAACCAAAGTTGCTAATAACCCCTTTGTAGAGGCAGAGCCAGAGCCAGTACAGTCTGTGGTAAATCCTGAAGATGAGAACCTTAGCTCAATTTGTAAACGAATAGAATTATTGAAGGTACAATTCGAAGAGAATGAGAGGGTGAGGTGCCATGAGTTGGAAATGGCTAGAATTAACTTAGACTTGGCTAGGTTACGAGCTAACCCTGACTTTAATAGTACTCCCACAGGTCCTTCTTCAGATAGGTTTAACATGAGTGCAGCATTAAAGTTGGTGCCAGTGTTTGATAAAGGTAATGTGCCGGAGTTCTTTAAGGCTTTTGAGCGGCTGGCCACTAGGTTGTCTTGGCCCATCGAGATGTGGACTGTATTGATCCAATGCAGGTTGGTATGGTAGGTAAGGCCATTCGCCAATATAATGCTTTGGAAGAGAGTGTAGCCAGAGATTATAGTAAAGTCAAGGCATTGATTCTCAAGGCGTATGACTTGGTCCCTGAGGCTTATCGCCTGAAATTCAGAAATTCCATGAAGCCTGATACTATGTCCTATGTGGAGTATGCCCGTCTCAAGGAGGAGCAGTTTGACAGCTGGGTAAAGAGTCGCCAGGTGGTCTCCTTCTCCTCCTTGAGGGAGCTGATGCTACTTGAGGAGTTTAAGAAAACTTGTAGTAAAGAACTTAGGATTCACCTGGAGGAGGTTAAAGCATATAGCTTAAGTAAAGCTGCTCAGATAGCTGATGAGTTTCTGTTAACACACCGTGTAAGTAGTAGTAGTTTTAGCCCATCAGCTGTTAAATCCCAGCCTGCCAGGCCGAACAATATAATAATTGGAGATCCAATAACCCCTTTAAAACAAAGGTTGAAGCTAGCCAGGAAAATAACCCAAGTGGAAGGAACACACGGGTGTTTTCCGAGAGTAACCAAAGATCTGGTAATGTTGGTAGAGCTAGGGGAACTTGTTTTTGGTGCCACGAGCAGGGTCACTTTCAAGCTCGGTGTCCTGCCCGGAGGAGGTATCTCCAGCGGAACGGAAAGGGAGGTAACAACAATGTCCCCATATCTTTAATAGCCAATGCCCCTACTCTCGTAAGTAGCCATCTTGCTTGGTGAGTCGTACCCGCGTGAAGTCAGATTAATCAACAGATATCACAAGTTTAACATACGACTAGAATTTGAGAAATATCTAGAAGTGTTCGTGAACTATCGGTGATAAGATTAGTGTGAAAATAGTAGGATAAAGCGTCTTCTAAGTTAGTTTATCAAGTGTAATACTATAAATCAGAACAAGATGGCAGTAAGTTCCAACTGCGGGAAGAGGTGGCGTAATTTGGCGTGTCTAGCAGATTCGCAATACGATGAGGTAGCAGGAAGGGAACTGGCATTTCTCATCTATGAAATCAGCAACAGTCCTAACCAAAAAGATACAAAAGCATTCATAGATATATTAGAAGGATATAATCCTTCAAACTGGAACAAATCTAATGAAAACATCTTGAAAATAATTGAAGAAGTTCCAAATAAAATCCAAGTGGTCAAGAGACTCATAAAGAAAATATACATAAACCAACATATTCCGACAAAGAAAATGAATAAGGTGAATCTTGTGAATATCCTAATTGATGCATTAGGAAAAAGAATGCCAAAAGCATGCAAACTGTGTAAGGTTTGGTATAGCATAGTCAATCCACAAAACCTAATCAGAAAATGTGCTGCATGCAACATTCCGACCCATCCACAGTGTGCTGAGGTAATACAAGATTTGAGAAAAGATACAAGAATTTTTTGTCAACATGTCTATCATGGATAGACAAATGTTATTAAATCAAGATTGAATGTACAAATAGTTGAGGATGAAGAAGAAGAGGAAGAGGAAGAGAAGAAGAAAAAGAAGAAGAGGAAAACGGAAGAGAAGTAAACAAAAATGAAATGACAGAAAAAAAATAAGGAAAAACAAAGAAAACAAGATAAAAGTATGGATGCAGAGATACTCATTGATACTACATATGAGGCAATAAAGCAGCATACCTACGAAGAAATAAATTACGATATGACAACAGAAAAGCAAATCCCGAAGAGGCTCTACCCAGATCTATACAATGACGGAAAGAGGAAAAAATAGACAAGAAAGACAAAATCTGCAACCTTTTGAAAAGAGGGAATTGCAGATTTGGAGAAAGATGTTACTACAAACATCCTAAGATATGTCAAAACTATGAAATATATGGTAAATGTGCATACTTAGATGGATATGGGGATGATTGCAGAGATCTGCATCCAAAAAAAATATGTTTAAAAACCACCATAAAAGAAGGAAAAGGATGTAAGTTCGACAAAAAATGCAAATATATGCACCTGTAGCCATGAATCATAATCAAATAAATAACCAACCAAGTAATAAAATCCAAAATAAGAAAGAAACAACATAAAGAGAGAATCAAGAATATCAGGTAAAAGAGAAAAGCAAACCACCAATGAGATATGCAGAGGTGTCAGCAAAAAATTTCAAAGCATCAGCTCCGAAATTCTACTCAAGAGATAATAACTGTATTTATTATGCAAGAGGATATTGCAGAAACGGAGAAATTGCAGATTCAGACACAAAATGAATAATTATGATGAAGGAAGATCAAATATTATGGAAAAGTTGGATTTTTTTAATGTCAGAATTTCTGGAAATGAAAAAAAGAATAACATACCAGAACAGGAAAGAGACATGGGGAAAATCCTTATTACTACCAGTATTAAATGAAGGAGAAAACACGCAAACCATCATAGTGATGAATGCGCAGGGTTTAGTTACGAGTAACTCAAAAAGAAAAAATAGAGTACTTAGAAGAACTAACCCAAAATGAAAAGAAAATAGATATAATTAATATAAGTGAAACCTGGTATTCCCAAGAGACTGGGAATGATGATCAAATAAAAGGGTTCCAAACTTATAGATCAGATAGAAAAAATAGGAATCAAGGGGGAACCGCAATATATGGGAAAGACAAAAAACAAGAAAAAAAATATATGAGAAATATAGTAACTCAGAATGTGAAACTAATAGCGGTTAGAATTTGAATCTGAAAAATTGATGAACATAGTAATATATAGACCTCCTAATACTAAAGAGTTTGACTTAATAATTGAAAAAAAAAATTGGATGATATATGTAGAAATCACAAGGACTGGACTATTCTCCTATCTGGTGACTTCAACTTTCCTTTCGTAGAATGGAAAGAACGAATAGGAGATTGTGGTTGTACTTATACATATAAAAAAGAGAGTAAATAGTAGTGCAGAAGATAAGAGGCAATTTGAAAAGCTATTAGATATGCTACTAGAATACAACATTCAACAAATAAATCACCTGCCAACAAGAAAGGAAAATACTTTAGTGACCTAGTATTTGTGAACGAGATGAATTATGTTAAAGAAATAATAGTTTATAATGCGAATATTTCAGACCATAATGTCATAGAATTAACAGTTCATTCCAAAGCAAGTGAAAACTAGAGATAAGCAAGAAATGAAAAAGTGGGAAGGATATGGAAAATACAACTTCTACAGTAAAAATATAAAATGGTCAGAAATTAATGAAGAATTAAACAAAGATTGGGATAACATTTTCGTTTAAGTGATGAAATAAGGGTAAATACGGAGATATTATATAAAATATTGGAGAAATAGTGGAAAAATATATACCGAAGAAGAAAAGTAAACATCATTCATGCATACCAAGAGACAGAAGGATCTTGTTCCAGAAAATCAGAAACAAAGTGGGAAAAAAAAAAAGGTCTTGCAAAAGAAAAAAAATGCATGGAAAGTTATAGAACTAAAAAGTAAGATAGAAAATGCAGAACAAAAGATTATACAATCCAAAAGAAAATTAAAAACGGGACTTGGAAGAAAAAACCCTATTAAATATCAAGCAAAACCCCAAGCTATTATACTCATATGCGAAGAAGACGAATAAAAGAAGAATAGAAATAGGCCCTCTGAGAATTGAAGGGAGATTAACGAATGAAAAAAAAGGAAATTTGCAACATACTGGCAGAACGATATAAGAGAGAATTCACCCCTAGAATAGATAATGAAGATAATGATATAGAAGTAAGGGGATGAAAATAGTGAATATTTAGCTGACATAGATATTAATGAAGCTGATATTGTGCAGGCTATTAATGAAATTAAAAATGGAGCTGCTGCAGGGCCTGATGGAATTCCTGCTATTTTTGTTAAAGAAAGTAGTTCATTCTATCGCAAAGCCACTTGCAATATTATTAAGATAAAGTGTAGATACAGGCAAGATTTATGATGAGCACAAAAATTAGCATATATTACCCCTACTTTCAAAAGTGGATCAAGACTAGAGGCAAAAGTAATTTATAGGCCTGTGAGTCCTAACATCCACATATTATGAAAGTATGAAAGGGGGTAATGAAGAAAAAATATTATGAAACATTTAATAAAAAACAAAAAATAATTTGTTTAATAAAGGACAACATGGTTTCGTACCCGGAAAAAGTACACAAACCCAACTGTTAGTCCACCGTGAGAACATATTCAAAAATATGAAAAGAGGAAATGAAACAGATGTGGTTTATTTAGACTTTGCAAAAGCTTTTGATAAAGTAGACCATAATATATTAGCGAAGAAAATTAGGAAAACACAATATCGTGGATAAAGTAGGAAGATGGTTAAAAGAATTTTTACACAACAGAAAACAGATAGTTATTGCAAACGACGAGAAATCGGATGAAGTCAAGGTAATATCCGGTGTGCCGCAAGGTACGGTGTTAGCTGCAATACTGTTTGTTATTATGATTGAAGACATAGACAATAATGTGAAGGATTCGGTAGTGAGTAGTTTCGCAGATGACACAAGAATAAGTAGAGAAATTACTTGTGATGAAGATAGGAACGCTCTACAAAGAGACCTTAACAAAGTATATGATTGGGCAGAGGTAAATAGGATGGATTTAACTCTGATTAAATTTGAATCAATAAATTATGGAGACAGAGAAAGAAAGCTATATGCATATAAGGGACCTAATAATGAGACCATCACAAATAAGGAAGCAGTTAAAGACCTTGGTGTGATGATGAATAGGAACATGTTATGCAATGATCAAATAGCAACTCTGTTGGCAAAATGTAAAGCAAAAAATGGGAATGTTGTTACGGCACTTCAAAACAAGAAAAGCTGAACACATGATTATGCTTTATAAAACACATTGTTCGTAGTCCACTTGAATATTGCAATATGATATGGTACCCACACTATCAAAAGGATATTGCACAAATAGAGATGTACAAAGGTCCTTTACAGCTAGAATAGAAGAAGTTAAGGACCTGACTACTGGGAAAGACTACAATTCTTAAAATTATATAGTCTAGAAAGAGAAGAGAAACGCTACATGATAATTCAGGCATGGAAACAGATAGAAGGAATAGCAGAAAATATCATGGAACTAAAAATATCAGAAAGAGCAAGCAGAGGTAGATTAATAGTGCCCAAAACTATACCAGGAAAAATAAGGAAAGCACACAGGACATTAATCCACTACGCACCAGCATCGATAATGCAGCGTCTATTCAATGCGTTGCCAGCTCATCTGAGGAATATATCAGGAGTGAGCGTAGATGTGTTTAAGAATAAGCTCGACAAATATCTAAACTGCATCCCAGACCATCCAAGATTGGAAGATGCAAAATATACCGGAAGATGTACTAGCAACTCTCTGGTAGACATTAGAGGTGCCTCACACTGAGGGACCTGGGGCAACCCGAACAAGATGTAAGGTCTGTAAGGTAAGGACCCCTAATGCTAATGTTGAGTGTTCCCCAGGAACTGAAGGAAGGGTTATGTTTAGTGGTAGTGGAGTTGAAATAAATCAATCTCCTACTAGCTCTCCTTTGTGACTTTATGACAAATATATTTGACCTGGCAGTTATTGATAACAAAGTTGTGAGAGTGAAATTCTTAAGGGACACTGGGTCTGCTCGATCATTGGTGTTGTCAAGGGTTTCGAAGGATGTTGGTGAGCGTTCTGGAAATTATGTGGTCCTGGGTGGGTTCCCCGATACAGTGGTTTCTGCGCCTTTGGTGGAGGTAGAGGCATTCTTCCCAGGGTATCACAAGGTGACAGAATTGGCAGTGGTAGAAAAGGTCCCCATCCCCGGTATTGACAGCATTTTGGGGGATGCTCGAGGTTACGAGTTGTTCCCAAAAGTGTCTGTATCTGCAAGTCCCATAGCAGTTACTACTCGAGCTACTGCAAAGGGTGCTGCAACCTTACAGAATGATGAGGATATTTTAAACTTAAGTAGTTTAGAGGTAGAGGGAGAGAGACCCGGGTCTGTAGGTAGTGGTAGTAGTAGTTTTATGAATAAAATATTTAATCCTGATTGTGACCGTATAAGCTTTATTGAAGCTCAGAAGGCTGAATTCAATTATGAATTAGGAGGTACAGATGATTTAACAAAACCTATGTTCTGTGTGATTAGAGGTTGGTTGTACGGCTTGAACCAAACCTCTCGGGTAGAGCAGATTGTGGTACCTTCAAAATATCAGAATGATGTCCTTGGTTTAGCTCATGAGGATTCCTTTTCCGGCCATTTTGGAGTTTGTAAAACACATAGTAGATTGGCAAAATATTTTTGGTGGCTGGGATCGAAATCCTCAGTGAAGAAATTTGTAGGAAGTTGTGAAACATGTCAAGTAATGGGTAAACCTAATAAACTTATTCCTAAAGCCCCTTTGCACCCAATTCCTGCAATTGGGGATCCTTTTGCAGAGTTGGTTGTTGATGTGGTTGGTCCTTTGTCCCGAACTAAACCTGGATTTACTTATCTTCTGACTATAATGGACAGAGCGTCTAGGTTTCCTGAAGCTTTTCCTATGAGGAAAATTATGTCAAAGGTAGTGTTCGAGAAACTAATTGAATTTTTTCCAGGTATGGGTTGCCTCGTAAAATTCAAACAGATTGTGGCACGAATTTCACGAGCAAGTCATTTAGAGGTAAATGTGCTGAACTGGCCATTCAGCATATTACCAGTGTACCTTACCACCCAGAGAGTCAGGGCATAGTGGAAAGGTTCCACCAAACCCTTAAGTCTATTCTAAAAAAAGTACTGTTATGAGCAAGGAGAGGATTGGGATAAGGGTCTTCCCTTTGCTCTCTTTGCCATACGTAATCATCCAAATTCTTCCACAGGTGTAGCTCCATTAGAGTTGATTTTTGGACATAAAGTATGTGGTCCTCTAGAAATTTTCCATAAGTTGTTAGAGGTTAGCCCGTTCGTTTGAGCCTGGTGAGCTTGTTTTGGTTTTGAGCACAGACTCAGACAATTTTCTGGAACCTAGGTATAAGGGGCCTTGGAAGGTACTCCGGAAATTGTCTGATGTCAATTATGAAGTGGAAGCTCCTGGGACCAAACATAAATGTCGAATATTCCATATTAATTGATTGAAATCTTACACAGTTAGTAGACTTGACCCTCTAGCTATAGTATGTGAGCCAGTGTCTCTAGTGTTAGAGCCCATGTTAGAAGAACCGGCCAACTTGTGTTGCCAGGTATCTTCAGGTGCTCTTACAGGTAATATGCAAAATTTTGAAACTTTAGTAAAGGGTTTGGAGCATCTGGAGGGTATCCAGAAGGATGACATGATGAAATTAATATCTTCTTTTTCAGACTTATTTCAGGCCTCTCCAGGTAGAACGACCTTGCTTCAACATGATGTGGGCAGTGCTCCCCCAGTCAAACAAAGTCCTTATCGATTAAATCCAGAAAAGCGTGATATTGTCGAGAAGGAGATAAAGTATATGTTGGAGCATGATTTAATTAGACCTTTGGTAAGTCCTTGGAGCTCACCTATTGTACTTGTTAAGAAACCTGACGGGCAGTTTCACATGTGTGTGGACTACCGCAAGGTCAATGCTAATACAAAGAATGACTCTTTCCCTTTACCTCGTATCGAGGACTGTCTTAATCGGATAGGACCTGCTAAATTTATAACTAAATTGGGTCTTTTAAAGGTGTATTGGCAGGTTCCCCTATCTGGTTGAGCTCGTGAGATTTCCGCTTTTGTTACGACCTTTGGGCTTTACAAGTGTAAAGTAATGCCCTTTGGGATGAAGAACGCAGCATGTACCCTCCAGCAGTTGATGAAATGGAGGGTACAGAAATTTACATAGATGATTTGGTTATTGACAGCAATAACTGGCGGACTCATTTGGTGAGATTAAAGAAGGTATTTGAGGCCTTGAGAGCCACTAGTCTTGTTGTAAATTTAAGTAAATGTGAATTCGGTGAAGCCAAGGTGTGTTATCTAGGTCACAAGGTTGTTTTGGGTCAGGTTACTCCTAAACAAGCTAACCTCAAGGCTCTATTAAATTTGCAAAGGCCACGCAATGTTAGGGAGGTCCGGAGAATTTTAGGTAAGATGGGTTACTATAGGAGATTCGTCCGGAACTTCTCTGATCTTGCTCAGCCCCAGAAGGGACAAAAGTTTGTATGAGTCTCCTCAGTGTGAGGAATCTTTCTTAAAACTCAAAACTGTACTGATGTCTAACCCCATTCTAATGTCTCCTGACTTTCAGAAACCGTTTATTGTGGCTGTAGATGCCAGTGATGTGGGTATAGGTGGAGTACTTTTTCAAAGACATGAAGATGGTGAAGTGCGTCCAATGTCATACTTTAGTCGTAAGTTGCTGGATGCTGAGAGAAGGTATTCTACCATCAAGAATGAGGCACTAGCTTTAATTCGTACCTTGGTTCATTTCAAACCATATGTGACTAATTTTTCCTTTCCCGTAGAAATGTGGACTGACCATTACCCTTTGGTGTTCATCGAAAGAATGAAAGGTTCTAACCAGAGGATTCTGCGTTGGGCTCTTCAGCTGCAGGAGTTTCCTTTAAGAATTAAGCATATTAAGGGTGTTGATAACTGTATTCCTGATGCCCTTTCTAGGATGTAAGTCTGGTTATTTCTCTACTCACCTCGCCCTTCTCATTTTTCCTTCGAGGTTTGTATTGAAAATTATATTTAAGGTAGTTAATTTTTCATCATGTTTAAAATGTTGTATGGATTCGGGCTTTGTCTTAAGTCTGTTTCACTATGTTGTTCTGAGGTTTGCTTCACCTTATTATTTTTCCCTTGCAGGATGTTTTAGATTAAGTTGTCTATATGGTTATCTTCTAGTATGTTATATGATTGTGTGGTACTAAAAAAATGTATTCTATTTGAAAAAAAAATTTGGGGGGAGGAAGGTGTCAAATTAACGTAATTTATTGATTGTTTATTTTCTTAAACCAGCCTTGTATTCCTTAGTTTCAAGTGTTTTTCTCTTATATTCAGTTCAGCAGCTGTATTTTTTTACGTTAGCGTAATGTTCAGTTGTTTTGCTCAGTGATTCCTCCTCTTGTTGTGAATTGCCTAACTATCGTGTTAACGATTGTTTTTATTTTGTTTTAGAGTTGGAATGGAACTGTAGTGCAGTGAGTGGAGGCCAGCCTAAAATAGTTCGGGCCTGTATAAGCTTTTGGACGTACTCTCTTTTGTTAGCAGCCTTCTGGAGATTTATCTTAAGCCCCTTTAGAGGAAATTACTGCGACGGACCTTCCCTTGGAAGTGGTTTTGCGTAGATGTGCTGAACCATCTACGGTGTACGTACATATTGGAGTTAGATCTCGACTGTGATTTCGCAGGTGTTAGTCACTTGCGACTCCTGTACTCCTGTTTCCCGCCTGAGGATTTGGCGGAAGACGTGGTCGTCGCTGTCCCGCCACGTAAGAGGCGTTACGCTAACCACAGTCCTGTCCGTCTTCAGCTGCTTGTCCAGGAGAGCTTAGGGCTCGTGAGGAGGCACGTAGGGAGGCAATTGCCAGGTAAGAGCTGATTATTCTGTGTTGTCCCTCGGGATTGAACTCGACCCCTGTCTCTACCTGGACAATTTGTGAGCTACCCCGTATAGCTGATGGGAGGTTGAAGCGACCTCCAGGAACTCCTGTGCACGTCTTTGTAACGTAGGATTTACGCACTATTTAAGGGTTAATTGTATCTATTTATATTTGTGTATATATATATATATATATATATATATATATATATATATATATATATATATTATATGATATTGTGTTGAGTTAGGGGTATTTGGTCTTTTTGCCTGAATTAGTTTTTTTTAAAGTTTAGAACTGCCACGGTTAGGTAGGAGATTTAAGGTTTTCCTAACTTTATTTTCTCTGCTCTTCCTTCTTTCTTATAGTTGTAGGCTAGTGGTTTCATTATTGGGCCCATGTTGTTATTATTTGAGCCTTTGGCACATTGTCCTTTCTTTGCTTTGTTAGTGAAGCTTTCAGAGTTAGGAGTCCTTGTGAGCCTGTTATTTGTTCCAAGTATTTTGTATATTTACTGTTAAGTTTTCTCACAAGGCTGATTTAGTGTCAAGTGTACTTTATTATTAAATATTGTTAATTTTATTCTGGTATTTGTGTCCACATTCCCCTTACCCTGTGTGCTTTCCTACTGCCTACGATCCCTGTGATTCTTTAAGTATAAAGAACCTGTATTATGGCCAAGGGGTCGTAACGCTCAACAATAGGGGTGATTGTAAGATTCGCTGAACATACTATGGTAGTGAAGGGATATGAGGACAAATCTGTTGATATTGGTGAAGGTTAGACTGTGAGCGTTATTCATTTGAATAGTGATTACACATAGACATGCACCGCTGATACGGATACTTTGTCCATCGGTATCTTGAACAGCATTGCTTAAAATTCTCGTTGTGCAGTGCTCTTCTGCTGTTACTGTAGGAGGTCCTACTACACAAAGAAGTGACCCTCACCAATTTCTGGAGTTGAAACGTATTGTCATCTCCTCAGCGAAGCCCCTCTTAAGTTGAGACTGCCTTGACGGAGTTACGCATTTCCAACCCATGGTTGAAACTGCATAGCGGGCAAGAGGGCTTTCGAACTGAGAGAATTATCTCCTAGTTTAAATCTAAATGTCTCCATTTTTCTCTTACTTGATCATCTTCCATTCTCTTACTTTATCTCGCTCAGTTGCTCCCCCTAGCTGTCCTCCTTCTCTTCACTAAAACCCTCGTGCAGGTTAGGTAGGAGCTGATTCTCTGAACTTAGGCTTTACCTTGATCCAAATGGCAGGAACTATAGTGGTTTGGTCCGCCGCTCGAATATTTTTGGACCCTGAGGATATTGATGTGATTCTACATCAATATTTATTGGGGCGGTACTACATGTGGGGACTTACCTACGGAATCCAGGGAGGTATAGTCTCCACGGTAGGACTCTCAGCAATTTATACAGATTGCCCTTTAAAATAACATGAGTGGGGATGATTGCATACTAGCTATGCCCTCAGTCCTATCAAGCGGGCTTTGCTTACGCTTGAGCCAATCATGTTATGATAGAGCCATCCCTTCGGGGTAGGGTAGGGAGTGGACATTTGGGAGTTGGTCTCTGCTATGTGTCTTTGGTGAGGGGGAAGTCTTTGAGAGGAGACCCAGTTTTTTCCATGACTTGCAGTTGGTTTCTCTGTAATTTCAAAAAAAAAATGGAAATTGACTATGGAACTCAGTCCCCCGGAAAATGTGACCCCGTGACACTAGATAACCATCTGACCCTGGAAACGAACGAGGACACCTTTTTGGACACTTCAATCCAAAATATAGCAACTATGGAGCCTTTTATTAGGCCAAAAAGATTTATCAAAAGAAAATTCCAGCCTAGCGCTTCTCTAGCTTTATTTGAATCACTTTTTGGAAAAGACAGTTGGACAAGATTTTTGACAATAGAAAGTGTAAACAAAATTTCAAATCTAAAATTGGAAAATTATTTACTGACCAGATACCCAACAGAAAACATGAAATTTCGTCAAATGCAAACAAATACATGGATAGTGGAAACCACTACTAAAGCCCAATCAGAAAACTACTTACAAATTACGAACATAGATAACACAAAAATAAAAGTCACCAAGCATAATAAACTTAATAGTATTAGTATTTGTGGTACAATAATCCTGCCAAATAATGACGACGAACTAATAGATAGAAATATTTTGATGGACTCCCTTAAGAAAAGATATAAAAACATTGAAGATTGTGACATCTGTGATATCCCAAGTAGGAAAAATTCAAAAATAAATATACAAATAGCTAAATTGAAATTTGAAGGAAACGAACTCCCTTTAACAATTAAAGTATTAGGGCAGACGAGAGAGATAAGACCATATATCCCTAAACCACTACAGTGCAAATCATGTAATAAATATGGCCATTCAAATAAAAATTGCAGAGAAGCTCCAAGATGTGCATGTTGTGGATCATACAACCACATAACAAAATGGGACTGTGAAAACCCAAATTGCATAAATTGTGGTCAGAATCACCACTCAAGATCAAAGGAATGAGCATATTACTTATACAACATTGAACTAAAAATCTTACAAGAAAGAAGTGGGATGTCAATAAGAGAAGCTAAGATAGAACTAAAAGTAAGAGGTTTACAAGATCCAGCAAGGAAAAACACATATAAAGAGGTAGTAAATAAAGAAGAGCAAAACCAAATTCCTACAAACTTATACAGTATAAATCAAACTGAAAATACTCATAATAAAAGGCCCAAAATTCAAGCTCAGAAGCTGCAGAACATATACGTAACACAAATTTATATATATTACCAACACCAGAAATACATGAAGACATGATGAATTTGGAGGACAAGCAAAATACAAGAGCTAATTCAAAAGACAAAAAAAGACTACTTGAAACAACCCCACCCAAATCCAAAAAACAAATTAAACAATCGGTAAGACCCAAAATCTATATGGAAAAAAATTAATACCGAGAAGACAAAGTCAACGAAAATTGCTTGCAAACAAAAAATGAAAAAAGAGAAACCCAAATAAAAGAGAAAGTTAAAACATCAGATAAAATTGAAGAAAGTATTGAAATAGAACCAAAGATCAAAAGCCATTTAAATGCACCTCTAATAAAAAGAACATCTGAGACTCTTCAGCCAATAAAGAAAACAATAGCAGAAATACATCACCCACCAAAAGAAGAACAAAGTACAGCAAAATTATACAACTTCAATAAAATTCAAAGTTCAGGAAAACAAATAAAGATATTAAAACAAAACCCAAAACCTTCTTAAAATGTCTATTTTACAGTGGAATATTAGAGGATACGTATCAAATAATGAAAACTTAAAATCATTAATTAGAGAATGTAATGCAAATAGCATTTGCTTACAGGAAACTAAAATAGGTAACAATGTTCTCAATGCTGGCATGAATTATAATGTGTGGAAACCAACACAAATTTTAAATGACAACAGCCAAGGAGGAACTCTTCAATCAAATGCCAACCTGTTAGGATTAACTCTGTAATACAGGCATGTGCAGTTCAAGTATTCCTGGAAAAAAAATAACAATATGCTCAATATATATGAAACCGTCTTTAGAAAGTCGCTTAATAGATCATCTTGGAAATAATAAACCATTACAAGTGGAAGATTTAGAAAATCTAATAGAACAATTACCAAAACCTTACTTATTAGTAGGTGACTTCAACTCCAAACATCCCATGTTGGGAAGTACATCATCTGACAGGAGAGTAAATATTCTCCTAGATTTTATAGATAACAAAAATTTTAGTATTTTGAATAATGGTTCTCCAACAAGATTTGATGTTTTATCATAACACCACATCTGCAATAGACATCACTTTATGCCACAGATTTCAGTTGGAAAGTAAATAATAATTTATTTGGGAGTGACCACTGGCCAATACAAATTGAGCTAAAAAATAATACTAATATAACATATATACCGAAGAGGAAAATGGAGGAAGCAAATTGGAATTTATATAAAGAGAAAACGGTGATTAACAAAAAACTATCTGACTTTACAAACCACATAGATGCTTATGAACATCTAGTAATAACAATAGATGATAAAGCAAATGAAACTATTCCAGTTACCTCAGGCAATCCGACTAGACCACTGGTACCCTTGTGGAATGAGGAATGTAAAGCAGCAAAGAAGATAACGAGAACATGCTTTAGAAGATATCTGAGACATAAATGTGATGCCAATAGAATTGCATATTTGAGAGCTAAAGCAAAGCAGAAAAGAATATTCAAGATAGCCAAAAGAAATTCATAGAAAAAATATATTAATAATATAAATTCTAAAACTCAAGACAAAGAAATCTGGAAGAAAATAAATAAACTGCAGGGTAGATATCGGTCAGAACCATTACCTACATTAAAAGTAGAAAACAACTATATTTCAAACCCCAAACTAGTAGCAAATGAATTGGGTAAATGCTTCGCCAAAACATCTAATATCTCGAATTATACAAAGAAATTCCAATTAAAAATCAAATGTGTCCCACTACCAATAAAATCTAATAATCAGGAAATCTATAATCTTCCTTTCACCATGGAAGAACTGGAAAATGTCCTGAAACTTGCAAGTCCAACAGCTCCAGGGGAAGACAACATTAGATAAGAAATGATAAAAAATCTACCAGATGAAAGCAAATCCTTTTTATTGGAAATTTTAAATGAATTAGGGCACTCTCACAGCATGCCTAAAACCTGGAAAGAATCTTTAATCATACCAGGCTTAAAACCAGGAGAAGACCCAGAGTCACCAAGCAGCTATAGGCCAATAGCCCTTACTAGTTGTCTAATTAAGATATTTGAAAAAATGGTGAATAACAGATTATTATGGGTATTAGGAAATAAACTGCTATTGTCAAACAGACAATCTGGATTCAGGAAAAATAAAAGTACCATAGATCCCCTCTTAATGATTACAAGAGAGATACAAAATGCAATGGTTGGTAAAAAACAAACAATAGGAGTATTTTTTTATTTAGAGAAGGCATATGATACCACCTGGAGGGGAGGGATTTTAAAATAATTGATGGAATGGGGAATAGGAGGCAATTTAAATGAATATATCAGGGAACTCCTATCTGAAAGATATATAAAAGTCAAAGTGGAGGCAGAAATCTCTTAATCATTTATCCAGGAGGAAGGAGTCCCCCAAGGTAGTGTACTAAGCGTGGCGTTGTTTGCAATAGCAATAAATGAGATAATGGAAATGATCCCACCAGGAGTCCAAGGATCCCTTTTTGTAGATGACTTCGTCATATATAGTAGCGGTGAAAAAGCGTTGGACATAACCAACAGATTGCAAGTAGCCATAAATAGGATAAAAAAATGGGCCGATAACAAGGGTTTTAAATTTTCACCGCAAAAAACTAAAGCAGTCAGATTTACAAGATCAAGAAAACAGGAATTAATTCCGACTTCATTCATAAATAATGATATAATTGAATATGATGATCAGATAAAATTCCTCGGTGTAATACTTGATAAAAAACTTACATTTAAAGAACATATAGAACAACTGGCGATAAAAGTGAGAAAATCCTTAAATATAATAAAAGTAATTGCGCATAATGACTGGGGTGCTGATAGATCCTCTCTGATAAAAGTGTATAAGGCTATTTGTCTAAGTAAACTTGATTATGCATGTCAAGTATATGGTAGTGCTTCTAAAACCCTATTAACAACACTTGATGTCATACATAACATGGGTATTAGACTATGCACTGGAGCCTACAGAACTTCCCCCGTGGAAAGTCTGTATGTAGAAGCAGGAATAGATCCCCTGAAAGTACGAAGAGAAAAAATGGGATTAAAATATATAGCTAAAATAAATAACCTTAATGATAATCCAAACACCAAATATATGAAGAACATAATAAATAATTATGACAACAAACCAAGAGCCTCTAAACCATTGGAGAATAGATTAAAACCTGATATAGAACATCTAAAATTAGGAACAAATAGCATATCAAAAGTAACCACTCCTAAAATACCTCCGTGGAGACATGCTAAAATAGAAATCTGTGAAAAATCATTTAATAAGAAGGTAACAGATGCACAATTAAGGAGTGAATTTCTGTCACACCAGGAAAAACATAAACGGGACATTAGTATTTATACAGATGGTTCCAAGTAGAAGGAGGGTGTAGGCTATGCTGTAGTAACAAAAAATATAAAAATAAGGGAAAAAATTCCAAAAATATGCTCGATATTCACTGCAGAGATAAATGCTATATTAGAGGCTATAAAACATACCTTTATGGTGGGAAAGGCAAACAATACCTTTGTAATATACACAGATTCTTACTGTACTTTAGAAGCGCTAAGACAATACACAGTTTCTCATCCCGTAATTGAAGAAATAAGGGAGTGGATAGATATAATAGTAAAATGGAAATCTATAAATATAAAACTATGTTGGGTCCCTTCCCATGTGGGCATAAAGGGTAATGAAGAGGTGGATAAAGAAGCCAAAAAGGCAGTAAAAAAGGAGTCTATCAAAAAAATACAAATACCTTACAATAATATTAAAACAACAATAAATGAATACTGTCAATCAAAATGGGAAAAAGAATGGCTAGAATTGAATCATAAATTAAAGCATATTAAATCATCTGTAAAACCTTGGAATAGACAACAATGTCAAAGAAGGGAAGATGTAATATTAACAAGATTAAGAATAGGACATACATACTTAACACACAAATACTTGATGTTGCAAAGCGAGGAAAGACACGGCCCTCACTGCGACCATTGTCGTACTCTGGTCACAGTCCGTCGTCTACTAACTAAATGCAATAAATTCGAAAGAAAACGAAGATCCAACAACATATATAACATACCACTTGAAGAACTATTGGGAGAAAATGACCCACTTCAAAATATAGTAAATTATCTCAAAGAAATAAACCTGCTTTATATGATATAACACGTCTTATAATTTCATAGTTATATAGTAAGCGCTGAATGGCCTTTGATGCCCAAGTGCTTGGTGTTACACCTAAACTTTATAAAACCAACCAACCAACCAACCTCAGCGAAGCATTTCAAATCTGTAGTTATATACCTCTGTTGTTATTCGTCGTTCATCCTGACTGGTTTTGCTTGGGAAAAGGAACTGCAGATGGATTTGCTTGCTTGTTTGCTTGCTTCATAGGTTTGCTTGCTTTACTGGTTGGCTTGATAGATTTGCTTGCTTTGATTGCTGGCTTGATAGATTTGCTAACTCCTCTGTTGAATGCCCGAGAATCGACCTCGCGGTCACCAATATGGCAGGTCAAGACCATACCGATCACGCCACTGAGGTGCTAGTAAAGTACAACATTTTGAGGCTTAAAACATTGAAAAATAACCCATCAAGTCTGTGCAATGAATTGAGAGAAATGGACCCAGGTTCACTATGGATGGCTCCAGTTCTTATCATTACCACGCAGTCAAGTTCCATTTCTTCCTCCCTCCTCCCATTCCTAAATCACACTAGAAACTTCCCAGTTCCCTTCTCATCCTGAACCACACTGGACATCTCCAGTTCCTTCCTCCCCTTCATAAGCCACACAGGAGAGTTCCACTTCTTTCCTACCCTTCCTAAACGTTCTAGAAAATTCAGTTTCCTTCCTCCCCTTCTTAAACAACTCGGGATGAAAATTCTCGGTCCTTCCTTCCTTTGCTATATAGTTAAAATTGTCCCGAACCTCTCTAAAACTCAGCTCTGTTACATTTCTTATACAAAAAGTGAAGTATCTACGCATGCTTGCTTCCTTTTGTGGACGAATCAGATTTACTTAGTGTGCACACTGCAGTACAGCACCAAGGTATATAGAATAAGGGAGAGAGGTACAGTCACTTTGGTCGCGAGGGTAGTTGTGGGGTATTTCCGTGATAGGCCTGGAGGACAGGGTGAGAGCGATCAAGGCAAGTACTACCTGGGGAACAACCTAAGTACCTCCGGTCGAGGGTATTGGGGATTAGGCCTGTAAGTGTCATATGTCCTTTTCACTCTGTTATCTTCTATACGTTTGGTGTCCTTTTGAATTCATGTAGATCACTGTTCACATACAAAATCGTGGCTTGATAATGTTTGGCTTTCTAATTTATAATAGAAGCCTTAGATTAATATGCTTGATAAAACTTTAAAAAGTCGATTAGTATTTGACCTGACAGTTATTTACAAAGGCTTATTTATAATACATTATTTAATAAACTAACATAAATATACATAGATAACAGAAAACAGTATCTGGCTTCATAATAGAAATGAAAAACTTAACAAAAATGAAAAAAAAATCTTTTAGAATTGCCACGGCATAATTTACTTAATTTACGCTTTTTTTTTTTTTTTGCCTACTCGAACAAATTGGCCATTCAGAGCTCTCATCCTAAAAAAACATCCGAAATCTGGCAAAAAAAATCACTTTAATAGACAAGGATACACAATTTTCAATATGGCATGCCAAGTCGTATAATAATTCCATTGCCTGGTTTGAGTGCATTTTTTCCATTGTATGTTTTATCCCATAAGCATGCCTAGTTTTTTTTCTGTCATAAGGTACCCTTGAATTGAACACATCAAACCAGGACTGAGCAAGCTCTATAAAGTCCCTTGTACTTTCCAAGAACATACTCTTCAAAAGTCCCTGACTTCCATGAAATCTAAAGCTTTAGATGTTTTTCCGAAAGAAGCTGCACTGCTTTCCTCACATTCATACGTTGCTCACCTGTTACATTTGTGTTACATTTATGCTGCAGGTCTCTTTTATATGCACTTTCTTCAAAATTTTTACTGCATATGCAATGAGCAGTAGGGTTAAAGTTGTACTTTCTCTTACAACGATGAACCCATTTCGTCTTGTTTCCTCATCACGAAGGAATCGGAAAAAGGATACCTCCCCTTTTCTATTTGAATAACTGCCAAGCACGACTCAGCTTTTTGGCATCATTTAAATAATAATTTAGATTATATGAAAAATTTAAAACTAAAGCTAATCACTGCAGAGATGACTGAAGTGACCCGTGATCTACATTTGAATGAAACGGTAGCTGAGTGACTTCTTGCCCTGACCTGTCCTTCAGAGGTGCTGACTCTTGGGGGGGGGGGGGGGGGGGGGGGGGGGGGGGGGGGGGGGGGGGGGGGGGGGGGGGGGGGGGGGGGGGGGGGGGGGATAAGCCGCAACCCCCACAAATGACTACCTGACCCATTCTATATACCTTTGTTACAGTACAGTACCAGTAAGTGCTGTGTAAAGCTTGCAAAGAATTAACTGAAAACGAAGATAAATGAACTTAAGTGACAACTTTGCAATAAGGGGTTTAGGTTGTAAAGGCAACTACAATATTAAGGGTGAATTCATATGGCATAATATATCCCCTTTAGCCAATATGATGGCTACTGAGAGCGTGCAGGAGGCAGTGCTGTGATGCTTTCTTGCACACGAGATGCTGGGCTGAATGTCTTTTAGCAACTATGGTCGCTACCTCTGGTTTATCAGGCAACGACAGGCACCGCCACTTCGACCAGCATTCAAGTGTTACTTCCATAAACCAGTGGACTTCCTATTAAGTCCACATTACAGTGGAGTTCCTCGCTATGTTATGAGACAGATAGTTGCTGTGGACAAATAAGTTCAGGAATCTACGTAGGGCTTCAAAAAGTAATTTTCCGAATTTCTTCTCTCTCTCTCTCTCTCTCTCTCTCTCTCTCTTGGTTAAACCTCTCAGAAAAGTTCTCTCTCTCTCTCTCTCTCTCTCTCTCTCTCTCTCTCTCTCTCTCTCTCTTGGTTAAACCTCTCAGAAAAGTTCTCTCTCTCTCTCTCTCTCTCTCTCTCTCTCTCTCTCTCTCACCTTCCAACTTTTCACTTCACGACCATATTTTCACTTTTTCACACCATTATTTTTTACTTATTTTATTCAGGACAATTTTTTCATTAAATCATCGATTGCTACATATGGGCTGCCTTATGAGCAAGAGCCCGTGCTGGCGTAATTCCAGCTTAAACCAAAAACGACAAAAAAAAGAAGAAGTCCGACTCATAGGCAGAATAAATATATATCACAAATTCAATAAGACAAACCCGGCATTTGATATCTAACATAAATCAGATGATGAATTGAATGAGGTTTATACGAATGTCATTCTGTGCAAATGTTCATTAGAGATCGACTATCTCACAGTCAATACACCATTTTTATGCAGACTTCATACTTAAGAAATAGATTCATTAAGTTTCTCTGACTTCAATCATGTCTTTATAATGTAGAGTAGGATTTCTAGTAAAATATTTAGTAGTCAGTCCGATGCAAATTTTATTAACCTATTTCTATCTCAAATTTCTTACTTTTAAATAAGCTCTCTCTCTCTCTCTCTCTCTCTCTCTCTTCCCCCCCTTTTTTAGTCTCTCTCTCTCTCTCTCTCTCTCTCTCTCTCTCTCGTTATTCTGTAGATGAAATGAATGATGCACATTTTACTAAATATAAATATATTGACATTCGTATTCACCCTTGAATTATCGACAGATTAATTAATGGGCTCCTCACGGTTTAGATTACTCGAGCAGATAAAAGAATAACTCACCGAATATAACGACTGGTTCCTGCCACGTAATGAGGGTTGAGTAGCATCCTGTACCTGGTTCATGGTCCCTGGTTCTTGGTCTACTGTTTCTGATTCCTGGTCCATGGTTCGTGCTCTCTGGTTCTTGGCTCATGGTCACTTGTTTCGGTTTCCTAGTCCATGGTATGTGGTCCCTGCTTCTTGGCCCATTGTTCTTGGTTCTTGGTTCTTGGTCGTGGTCATTGGTTCCTGTTTCCTAGCCATGGTTCGTGGTTCTTGGTTCATGATCACTTGTTCCTGTTTCCTAGTCCATGGTTCGTGGCCCCTGCTTCTTCGTCCATGGTTCGTGGTTCTTGTTTCCGGGTCTTAGTCCATGATTCTTGGTCCATGGTTCCTGGTTCTTCTTGGTTCATGACGAATGATTCCTGAATTCCGGTTGCTAGTTGGTGGTTCCTTTTCCCTGGTCCATGGTTCGTGGTCCCTGGCTCTTGACTCCTGGTACCTGGTCCTCGTTTCTCGGTTCCTGGTTCTTATTTCTCGGCTCCTGGTTTCTGGTCCTTGTTTTTCGGTTCCTGGTCTATGGTTCCTGGTTCCTACAGTTGATTCCATACATCTAGGAAGTCGCTTTGCTACAAGCCATATCTTAGTTCTCTGGTCCTATAAGCACAGTGATAAGACCAGTATTAAAGAATGGATCGGAGACATGGCCTCTCTAAGAAGACAAGAGGAAGTAAGAAGACAAGAGGAAGTATGAAGCTTGAGAGAACAGAGATGAGAATGTTGAGGAGGATTATGGGAATAGCGCAGCTCGAGAGAGAGATTGGAAAATGACGAAATAAGAAAAAGGGCAGGAAAGCTTGGTAAAGATTGATTGAGATGGAATGGGCATGTGTTGAGCAAGGATGACGAGGAGGAGGGAGTGAGGAGAGAGGACTTGAGAGGAACCTGTTAGAGGAAGAAGGCCTTAGGCCGATGCTTGGGGTTTCAAGCAACGACTTGTCTGTAAAAATAAAAATAAATTACATTAATTCATTACAAATAATTCATAACCTATCAGAAACACTCCGAAATAAATTATTACAGATGGACGAGTCGCCAAATAATATAATTCAAGTTATACAGTCATTTGACAACGAAAATTAATGTTATATTGTATAAAAAAAAAGGACTGAGCTATTAGTGACAATCATCCCATCACTGGTTTCAAAATGTCTTCCTTCATGACAAAACAGGAAAAATGTCTATCGTTCAGTAATGTCTACTGCAACTGACAATAATCATTATTACTACAGTTTCTGCCATTAAATCAAGTCCTGAATATATCTCACAGTTCAGTATCTGTAGACAATTACACAATCTGACAGAATGGCAAGTTTTGTCATTTCCTTCATATAAAATACAGCTGATATTTGTAATGTCAAGTGCGTCAAGATTCAGCAGCAATTATTTGAACTACTTAATGTATTGGAGTGAAAATTTTTGTATAATCATTAACAACCTTATGTCAGATTGTCATCCCCCCAAGCACCCTTTCCCAAAATGAGCTGCCTCAAATTATATGCAACAAAATACGAACACACAAACACAAGCTAGCCGAGAGAAAGCCCAACGTGACCTCTCAGTTTTGTGTATCCTACAGCCAGTTAAGCCTGCCAATCTGTGGTCATAATTCCACGGAAACACTGAAATTGGTGGTGTTTGGGGGGGGTTGGTTCCCCCTACTGGTTGAGAACCATTGATTTAGATGGGTAATCGGCAGAGTGAGGGAGACGAGCAGTTTTGACAAAGTCAGATTCACTCAATCTTGATACAAGTCTCCCTTAGGAAGTCTGGCAGAAAAATGTACAAAGACTACATACGAGCTGGGTATTTGAGAAAATTAAAGTATTTTAATACGTCAATATCTATAGATATTAATAAAAAAATTCTGTCAGCATCACTCATAACTCATATCCCTTATTTAAGCGTTTTTCCAGTTAAAACAAACCATGTTCGTGTGTTCTCTTACCAGATCTATTTCAAAATCTTTCTGAATGTAGTGGAAACTAACATAAAACTGTTTACAATTTCAAATGAAGTTATTGAAGCCTGAGTAACTGTCGTTTGGAGAAAGAAGTAATTCATTTGGTATGAAGGCTTCGTCGATTTAAAAGTAAAACTAACTAATAACCTGGTTAACATGCTTAAATAAGTATTTAATTTCTGTCAAAAATCAAGAGAAAGGTCATAAAACCATATTTGTTAATGTTAAAAAATTCTCGTGATTTCAACATCCAAAGGACTTTCAAAATCAATTAAATATCATTACTAACACATATAATATTTTCGATTATCTGTTTTATAACAGTAATGAATTCACCATCTGTTATTTTCTTGTCGTAATTGGTTTCACCAAAGCAAAGCAGCGATCAATTGGAACAAGTATGGAACAGTTTTAACCATAAATAACTGAAAAGCTTTGATGTACTGTGAAAAATTCTTCAAGATAAATCTGCCGAGCTAACATCATCTTGTATGTTTAAGGTATTTGAAGCTCAAAAAATAAAAAATTCCTCGATCCTTGCAAATGAATCTAACTCCTAGTTCAAATTGTCATAATTGGATAAATGCATCAAATTCTGATGCAATGTAATGGATCCTGAAAGTAACATTAATATGTTTCATTATGCGATAAATGATAATATATATATATATATATATATATATATATATATATATATATATATATATGTGTGTGTGTGTGTGTGTGTGTGTGTGTGTGTGTGTGTGTTAGACAAAAGAGGGCTATTATTATTAATATGTTTAATGTACCGTTATAATGTTAGGTGCAGATTCATCATTTTTAACTTCCCATGGAGACAGAGTCCGAAGCGACGACCTAAGAATGCTGACATCTCTTTTTGGGTGGTATGATGTTAAAGTTCCCTACTTAAGCATATCAGTGTCGTGAGGCTATTGTTCAAGGTGCCTTTGAAAACTGGCTGTGACCAGTTAATTTGGGCATTGACGAGGAGTGTGAATTCGTCTGTACGTGTACTAACTATGTCCATTGATAACGGTTTGGTTTAGCCAAGAACTAGGGAGACTGCTACGGGAGAAAAGGCAGAATGCTGGGATGGCTCTGCGAAAGTTATTTGTTAAAGTGTTGACGTTCCAGGCTGCAATGGTTTAGTTATTATAATTTAGACAAAGGGATGGCTTGTTTTGATATCTTGTAGAGATGTTCCATTTCATTTCATCTTTTGACTTTGTCTTTACAATTGTGTGTGTGCCGTGTCGTACGCTCTCCTGATCACCTCACGCAGCCAGAAAGAAAGAGTGTTCTTGGAAACTTCTTTCTTGGTCACCCCGGTGCTAACGAAGAGGCGTCAACACTCAGGCCTGAGGTGTCAAGTTCTCTTCAGATAGCACCGTAGCGCCCTCACAGGACAAAGCAGCATCTCATCCGCATCATTATCAGTGAAGTCCTTCAGGGAGGGGATTGTAAAAGATTTCAACCGGTCGTCAGGGACCGAAAGATTCTGAGTCTTCACTACGAAGTTCAGGACGAAATCGAGCGTCACGGATCCCCATCCCCTGGAATGTTTGACATCAAAGGAAAGACCATGAAGTTCCCCTACTCTCTTCATCGATGCCAGGGCCAGCAGGAAGAGGGTCTTGAGAGTCAGATCCCTGTCTGACTCTCGGAGTGGCTCGAAGGGTCTGCGAGTCAAACTCCTAAGGACGAGAGTCACATCCCACCCCGGGGGCATGAGTTCACTGTGTGGGCAAGACCTCTCGAAGCTCTTCATAAGGAGGGAGATCTCGAAGGAGGAGGAAATATCCACTCCTCGCAGTTTAAGGACTAGGGCCAGGGCAGCTCTGTATCCTTTAACTGCGGAGACGGAGAGGAGCTTCTCTCGGCGAAGGAAAACGAGGAAATCCGCTACCTGCTGAATAGTGGCTCTGAGAGGAGAGAGACCCCGTCCACGACACCAACCATAGAAGACGGACCACTTTCCCTTGTATTCAGCTGCAGAGGACAGTCTGAGGTACCCAGCCATCTCTGTTGCTGCGCTACGAGAAAAGCCTCTCGCTCGCAAGAGATGGTGGATAACAGCCAGCCGTGAAGACACAGGGACTCGACTGACTGGTGGTACTGTTCTACGTGTGGCTGGCACAGGAGGTTGTGCCAGGGGGAAATCTCTCTCGGTGCTTCAACGAACAGAGCCAGCCGCTCTGGGTACCAAACGGCTTGAAGCTATTTGGGCGCCACCAGGATCATCCGAAGATTCGAGGTGATCAGCGCCCTGCCGATCACCTTTCGAATCAGACAGAATGGGGGAAAGGCATACACTAAGAGATTGTCCCACGAGTATTGAAGAGCGTCCTCTGCAGCTGCCCATGGGTCCGACACAACCGAGTAGAAAACCTGGAGCTTTCTGTTGTGCCGGGCGGTGAACAGATCCATGACTGGACGCCCCCACAGGTTGAAGAGCCTTTCCGCCACGTCTGGGTGAAGGGACCACTCTCCTATCACCTGATCCCGACGGGTGAGCTTGTCGGCTACCACATTCCTCTTGCCTGGAATGTAGCGGGCTGACAGCTCTACTGAGTGCGCCACTGCCCACTTGTGCACCTGCAACGTCAACTGATGCAACGGGAGGGACACTAGGCCCCCCAGTTTGTTGACGTATGCCACTACCGTGGTGTTGTTGCTCATCAACACCACTGAGTGTCCCACCAGACGATTTTGGAACTCTTGGAGAGTGAGGAACGTTGCCTTGAGCTCCAGGACGTTGATGTGCAGGTGCCTGACATGATGGTTCCACACACCCGCAGCCAGCAACTCCTCCAGGTGTGCGCCCCATCCCTCGGTCGATGCGTCTGAAAACAGCAATATCTCCAGGGGGGGGGGGGGGGGGGGGGGGGGGGGGGGGGGGGGGGGGGGGGGGGGTGGGGGGGGGGGGGGGGGGGGGGGGGGGGGGGGGGGGGGGGGGTGGGGGGGGGGGGGGGGGGGGAGTGTGAGTGCGAAGAGGCACTCCTCTTACGAGGTTCCCGTCGTCCAGCCACCAGGCTAGGTCCTGCCTCACCTCCTCCATAAGGGACATGGGGAAGAAAGGTGGGTCTCTTGCCTGTGACCAACACTTTTTTAGTCTCCATTGAATAGACCGCAGGTGAAGACACCCATGAGGGACTAGCTTCTCGAGAGACGACAAGTGACCGATCACAACCTGCCACTGCTGAGCTGGCTGCTCCTGTAGGGACAGGAACCGATCTGCTGCCTCCCTGAACCTGCTGATCCGCGAATCTGCAGGGAAGACTCGCCCTGCTACCGTGTCGATCAGCATGCCCAGGTACTTCATCCTCTGCCTGGGCTGGAGATCTGACTTCTCATAATTCACTATGATCCCTAGATCGAGGCAGAATTCGAGGAGTTGATCTCTGTCTTGTAGCAACTGTGAGCGGGAGTTCGCCAGGACTAACCAATTGTCAAGATACCTCAGAAGACGTATCCCTATCGAGTGGGCCCAAGACGACACCAGCGTGAACACTCGCGTGAACACCTAAGGGGCGGTTGAGAGACCAAAACAAAGTGCCCTGAATTGGTACACCGTCCCGTCGAGGATGGAGCAGAGGTACTTCCTGGAGGATTGATGGATGGGTATCTGGAAATACGCATCCCTCAGATCCACTGTAAGCATGAAGTCGTTCTCCCAGATGGAATCGAGCACTGATCGTGCTGTTTCCATCATGAACCGAGTCTGGCGAGCGAATCGGCTCAGGGGAGAGTGATCTATCACTGGGCGCCAGCCCCCTGAGGGCTTCTCCACCAGGAAAAGTCGACTGTAGAAGCCCGGCGACTGATCCCATACAATCTCCACAGCACGTTTGCTCAGCATGGCTTCTACTTCCTGCCGAAGCACCACATCCTTGGCCGAACCAGGAACATACGTCTGATGATGGACCGGGTTGGAGGTGAGGGGTGGCCGAGACTCGAAGAGTAGTAAATATCCCTCCCGAAGGACGTTCACTATCCAGGTCTCCGCTCCGTAGCGCTGCCATGTTGTCCAATGGCTCGCCAGGCACCCCCCCACTTCCGACAGCAGGTGAGGGGGAACACCGTCCCTAGCGTTTCCCTCCTTTCTTCGACTTCTTCTTCCCGGTTCCTCCTCGAGAGAAGGAGGCCTGGAAGAAGGGCTGGTTATGGTCACTCCTTACCGTCGAAGTCGAAGGCAAAGTCTTTCCTCTCTGCTTCGACGAAGCGATCGTCTTAGCCGCAGAGGAAGTGCTAGCTAAACTCTTGGGCTTAGCCGCTATCTGTGGGTAAAAGGATTTACGTTTAAGAGAATATACAGTCAGACATAACACTGAATCTCTCTCTCTCTCTCTCTCTCTCTCTCTCTCTCTCTCGTAATTTCTGATTACGTTCCATAGCCGTCAATTTTTCCTGAAATTGTAAGTAACATAAAAAGTAAAGGTTTTATTTTAAATTCTCTTTTCGACATCAACTATGACAGTGGTTTGATATGTTTTATTCATTGGGGATCCAGGAAAGGTAGATCGTGCTCTGCTGTAGTTTTGTAGTTCATAAACTCTCTTTGTGATATTTATTATCATTATTATTATTATTATTCAGAGGATGGACCTTCTTCATATAGAACAACACCACAGTGTTATATATATATAATATATATATATATATATATATATATATATATATATATATATATATATATATATATACACACACACATATATATATATATATATATATATATATATATATATATATATATATATATACATATATATATATATATATATATATATATATATATATATATATATATATATATATATATAAGCGAATACCACAGGAAAATGATAGTCAGAATTCCAAGCACTTTCGTCTTTACTAAGACATTGTCAAGTAACGAATGAAATACAATTGGAGAGAAAGGTCTCAGGTAAACAACAAGATCAAGAATACCAGATGGTTGATTGTCAAAAGGGTAAAAATTAAAAGAGATAATTCAGGATTATCGGATATCACACGGTCACAAACCTAAACAGATTCGACCCTAACCGAAATTACAAAGTATCTTTACAGTCCAAAACATGTAAAAACTTAATATATTAATTTTGTTGCTTATATTTATCTACAACTTTTTTCAATATGAAAGCGTCAAGTTTAAATAAACCAAGACTTAAATTTAGAACATTTCCATTATTTGACTTAATGAAGCAAGATTCAATGATATTCCTTTTAACTGTGTCATTACATGGGATTAAGATTAAGGCTCTTGCTTGACTCCAGTTAATAGGATGATCTAAATCTCTCATATGTACGAATAATGCATTCGATATTTGCCCAGTTCTCACAGAATAAATAGACTTTATCACACTTTTTGCAAGGGATTTCATATATGCAGCCTGGAAGATCTTTAGGAGAATTTTTTATTACTAAACCACATTTATGTTAAAAAGCTTTAAAATTTTGGGGAATATCTAAAAACCTTTCATCATAGTGTAATTTTAGAATGTTATGTTTACTAAATTCAAGTTTATCATTAGTTGAATAAAAAATTTTTCTAGCTCTTTTCCATGCCACATCTACAGAAGTCCTTGGGTATCTAAGTTTCAATGCAATATCATAAATAGTTTTAATATCAGCGTCAATAAATTGCGGGCTACAGACACGTAAAGCCCTTAGGAACATCCCAGAAAAAACAGAGAATTTAACATTTTGATGGTGATTGGAGTAGAAATGAACAAAAGAGGCAATGTTGATTTCCAAAAGACTGAAAAGGTGAAATTTCTATCATTTCTATAGACAGTTACATCAAGAAAATTCAAATTATAATTTCTTTCTTCCTCTACAGTAAATTTTATAGAAGGGACTAAATTATTGTGATTATTTAGGAATTCCTGGAGATTTTCGTGGACTGGCCAAATACAGAAAATATCATCGACATACCTAAACCATATAACTTTTTGGGGCAAAATTCTTGGTAAGAGTTTTGTCTCAAAAAATTCCATGTAAATATTGCTAAGGACAGAAGATAAGGGATTACCCATAGCCATGCCAAACTTTTGTACAAAAAATTCTCCATTAAAACAAAATTTACTATCTTTGATACATAACCTTATGAGACTAATGAGGTTTGCTACAGTTAAGGGAATGTCATGACGTTCTAATTCATCCTCCAAATATTCAAGTAACTCATCTACAGGCACTTTTGTAAATAAAGACAACATCAAAACTAACCATATTAAAATCAAAATTCAAATTTAAACTATTCAATTTGTTTATAAAATGAACATTGTTTTTAACATTCGTGTTAGAAACGTTTCCTACCAAAGGTGTAAGAATTTTTACAAGCCATTTAGATAAATTATACGTAACTTAGCCCACTGAACTAATGATTGGTCCGATAGGGTTATTGATTTTATGTGTCTTGACTAAACCATACATATAAGGTAGGAAGGCGCATTGCGGTGTAAACTGTTTAATTAAATGGGGTCCAAGCCCTACAAAATGGATTTAATTTGTTTGTTGAAATATAAGTTCACTGTCTGTGTAGGATCAGACCTCAGTTTCGTATAAGTATCAGTATCATTTAGCAATTTCATTATTTTACTTACATAGTCACTTTTATTCATTATTAAGCAGAGAGAGAGAGAGAGAGAGGAGAGAGAGAGAGAGAGAGAGAGAGAGAGAGAGAGAGAGAGAGAGAGAGAGAGAGAGAGAGAGAGAGAGAGCGGGGAGAGAGAGAGAAGAGAAGAGATGAGGGAGAGGAGAGAAGAGGAGGAGAGCAAATTTTTTTATAGTTATCCAAATATCTCAAAATACAGTTTTCTATGATAATTATATCTGTCTGAATAGAAAAAGTAAAAATAGTTAAATAGTAAACTAAGGTAATCTCGTATGCCTCGCTTGTGAGTTTTAAAAATTAAATAAAATCACTATAAAAATAAAGATATTTATATTATTATATGGCGAAAGGAGTTGTTAGTAATACAAAGAAGATTTATGCTTCAAATTGATACTCATAAGGGGTAGAAAGCGCTAGGAATACCAAATATAAGATTTTTTTGTCATATAATGTTTTCATCAAGGATTGGTACGCTAAAGAAACATCTATTGATTGCATTATGACAATCTTCGGATGAAGTTTGGTTGTTTGAAGACGAAACTAATATATATTGTTTCAGCAAGACCACGAATAAATCCTGGACCGATATATATGATAAACAGTATTAAGTAAGTAATATATATCTCTAAATTTTACCTTGATAATGGGACGTTTTGAAGAAAGTAAAATATTTTCAAGAAAGTGACAAAGTTTGTTCTGGTAACAAACAATGGCTGCTACTTGTCCGGAAAGGAAGCGGGATTGTCAACATTAATGAAGGCTTTAGCATGCAATTAAAGGCAAAGGACGGGCGTAGTCTTTACGAGAATCAATGAATTAAAGGCGTTAATTGATTCTCGTGAGGAATACTTTGTTCTTTTCGATCCAAAAATGAGTAAATATTTTTTTAAAAGCCTGAGAAATCTCTCGTTTAAAAGCCTTCAAAGTTGTTATTCAGGATACATCAAGGACTATTCTTATCAAATATCACGAATCATTTAAATTTTATTTTAATGGAAATATTGCCATTTTGGAGATTTATTCAATAAAAGTTAATCGTTTTTGGTTGAAAGTACGTTTCGAGTTTGCTGAAATTCATGGAAATTAGAAAACTGAGGTTGAAATAAGTCGGGATTTGTTACTTAGAATTACCAACATTAAAATTCTAGGATACGATAGGAAATCGAGGAGCAGCCCTGAGAATATGAACAATTATAATTGAATTGTATATATTGTGAACGGATGCAATTTCCATTAACTTGTATCAGAATTACATCCAAGTTCTCCCTGCAAACAAGCTGAAAATACATTTCCACTTGGTAAACCTGTTCCCCATATCAGTATAACTATAATTTTAAGTATTTCCTGACATATTTATCACTATTTTTCTTTATATGATATTGATATAGAGGATATTCTAACTTCATTACAGACCTAAGAGATAATTTAATCTTTATCACCTTCGAGAAACTCGATGGACAAATAATCGCTCTTTTAGGTTATCAGTTTTACAAAAATCTTGCATATACAGACCACTACCTTCAAGATGGAATACGTTAATCTATGAAAATTTATGGTCTAATGAAAAGCGTCATCGAATTAACTATTACAACGTAACCAGTGATTATTTTTGTAATAATTTAGTCAGAAGACTTAAAAAGAATCGCAACGCTGACACCCTGTAAATTTAATCTGTAACCCTATAGCCGGCCATACAAACCTTCCAATAAAGTAAAAGTGCGAAACGAAAGAAATCTATAATTTATGTAAGGTTTTGCCAAGATTAAAGCTCCGAACCTTCTGTTTATAATCTCACTCAGTTTTGGCTTAGGTTAGAGTATAATAGTATGTGGAATATTCAAATTTTATTGGTAATTCTAGCTTTTTGCCGGCTAACAATTCAGGGCTGTGAATGTGTTACCAGAACCCCATACGTGAATTCCCTCGTACAATTCCAAGCATTTGGCGTCAAATACTATTTTGCTAGTCACAAATAGGCATAAATAATTGAATATATACTTTAATTTTTTATGCATTCGTTGCAATCACTTATTCGGCAATTTTTATCTGTCCTCACTATAAAAAACACAACAGTTTTCTGTTTGAGCACCATTTAGCTTCGGGCAGTCAATAGATGGTGTCTGTAGTCCACAATTCTGAAATGAAATCCGGTCCAATCCAGTTTCGAGTGTCAATTTTGCAGACGTCACAGTCACCTGAGGCCCTTCGGTCTTTGGGGCAGAACGAGGCACCGGCATTTTAATTGGGAAGTGCTCGTTTCCGAACTATCAAAAGGTCTCCTCTCGTGGGAGGTTCACCCGTTTTTTATTTTGAAAATAATTAATATAAATACCAATGAAAATGAGTCTATCAGACGTTTCATGGAATATATTGCGTTCGTGAAAGCTACCTGAGATATATTGCTCATAATTTCAAGCTTGCAATGTCAGTAATTCGAGTTTGGATGCCTGTATTAACGTTTATCACACCATCTATAATGTTTAAGGAATTTTCAGCTTTATGTTGGTAGGCAGAGAGTATAATACTGCCTACTATATATACCAGTTTTTTTTTTCCCTATTCGAGTGATGTCACATGACGATACCACTTATACCACTACTTATATAATAATAATAATATAAAAACCACGATGTAGAATGATACGTCTGGGAGATGTAGAGAGCTTAGTCCTCTCCCACTTTGGAGTTGCAAGATTCTGTTGACCTCTTTTGTCTAAGATTACATCTGCAATGGGTTTGTGATGCTGCTCCTTTTTCAAGATCATTTCAGACGGAAAAGAAAGCAATTAGTATACTGAGCTTTATTAGGCAATAGTTATTCATTAGAACAAAAGTGTTGATAACATGATTTTTCATATAAAGGAATTGGTCAGGTTCCAAGCACTGATCGCGGATCTGAAGCCCAGAATTGCTTCAGGTGTTCTGACAGCTTATTTTTGTGACGACTTTAACTCGTCCTGAAATTGTGAATTTTCTTATATGCTGCTTTTGAATATACCAAAATAAGGCTCATGTATTCCGTTCTCCATTAACACCAGAGTGGGTGTCATAGTTTGAATAATAACTTCGCAGACAAAGTACAAAGTCGAATTAAATTCGCCGTCGAAGAATGCTATGGCTCCTACAAAATGAAATAAATCACCAAATGGAAACCAATAGGTAGCACAGAAGTGGATGCTGCTGCCCATACATCTATACATCCTATTACGTTTATTGCCCCTCTCATCTACCCAGAATTTCTAGATTTTAGTTAGTCTAAAAGAGCAGCCATGTTTTCTCCTAAATCAGCTGATTTTGGGAGAGAACACACAGTAGGACGGGTGAAAAGGAATTTCCAGTCAGGCTGAATCTTAGGGTAAGACGGGCAAGTCACAGGATTAGCTAGGCCTCGATATGGGTTTTAGGGACTCCTACCATAAGACCTTTTTCCTTCCAAATTTGCTGGTTGTTGTTTTTCACTTTCAGGCAATGCCCGAGGCGGTGCGTGAAATCCCCGTGTTTCCAAGACACCCAAGCTCTGTCTCAGTCGAAGCTAGACCTAAAGCAAGGCGGACGCGCCTTCTCTCTCCTCCTCCTTTGTCCAAATGCTGGTGGGACCATCTCTTCATAGCACGACCCATGGTCAAGACTTAAGGATTTACGGTACGTCTAGAAAGTGTAAAACTCCAAACCAGCCCTTTTTCTCCAAGACGACTCTTGCTAATTTCATTTTTAAATTTCCCTTGTATCACTTTTACATCAAAAGCCCTTTGTCCTCATCGGGCCATGTGCTTCCCCTTGTGACTTGGTAAAGCTTCAGTCTTCAGTGCATACCTCAGTTAAACACTAGAGTTCCTTTTCCCCAGTGAGTTAGAAAAAACTGAATAATCTTAACTTGTGCAAGAAATCTTCCTTTTCATTTGGTGTCTAATCTGGGATTTTTTCCAGATTTGCTGAGTCACGTGTCCAACTCTTCGCGCCCGCAAGTGCTGCATTACCGCAAGATAATATGAATAATTTTGAGAGCCAGCATTTACGTGCATCTCATTTTAGCCAGCTAACCCCTTGTGAGAGATAATATTGGTCCCGGTGCGGACAAGCTGCATTTACTCTTTCTCCAGGCTATTTCAACGGCCTCTTGTAAATAAATGTATGTAAAGTAATTAGCCGAGTTTTCTGGCGACCTCTTTCTCTAAAAATAATAATACCAAAACCCCCCTTTTTAAGGAAAGTTAAAATCCAGTTACCTTGCATTTCCATATAATATCTTCCGTTTACGTATTCGGTTTATACGAGGCCCCGATACGTAAAGATCCATACATCCATACTACTACATAATATAAACAAAATCTTTCCATTTCGTGCAAATCATGGAGGATATATCCTAACGCCAGAATTTATAGCTCAGTCATCCCAACGTGCATTACGTACCATCTCACGTCCTTGTGGGAAGATATAGAAGTGAGATATGATAGAAGGATAAAAAAAGGATATGAAGCTAGGATACAAGAGGATATAAGTGGGATATAAAATGAGAATAAAAGAGGATATAATGGTAGAATATAAAAATAGGATATAAAAGGAAGATATAAAGGTGGGATATAAAATGAGGATGAAAAGATGATATAAGGGCAGGATATAAAAAGGAGGATAAAAAGAAGATATAAAATGACGATATAAAAGACATGCAAGAAGGTAGGATACAAAAGTAGGACATAAAAAGAGGACATAAGGGGAGCATATAAAAGAAAGGACACAAAAGCAGGATATAAAAAATGCTATAAAGAGGTTGTTCACCATAAAAGCTTTATCGCGACGTCTCTTTTGCAGTCGGGAATTTGAACCAAATTAAAAAAAGAAAAATATTGTTAGTGAATTTCTCTTTATTCAGTACAAAGAAATCGCATTCATTCATATAAATAATAATGTATAAGTAAAATGAAAACAGTCCAATGTATCGTTTTTTATTGTAATGATGGCGAAGGAATTTGAAACTGCATTAACCCTCTTACGCCGATTGGACGTATTAAACGTCGTGTCAAAATGTCTCCCGTATGCCGATTGGACGTATCATACGTCGGCTCAAAAAGTTTTTTTAAAAATTCGCGGAAAAATACTTATAGGCCTACCAGCCAAAAACTTTTGTATCACGCGCCTTGGGGGATGCTGGGAGTTCACGGATCAAGGCGTTGTTTTGTTTACAATCGCTACGCAGGGCGCGCAAGCGCGAATTTCTTTCTTATCGCATTAAAAAGTATCAGTGACACATCTCGGAAATTATTTCGTCACTTTGACATAATTTTTGCACCATTTTAAATTATCCTTTACATGAAGTATTATATATGAAAATGTGCGCAATTTTATGTAAAATACAACAAAAAAATACTCATGATTGTAGCTTTTATCAGTTTTGAAATATTTTCATATAAATAACGATAAGTGCAAAAATTTCAACCTTCGGTCAACTTTGACTCTACAGAAATGGTCGAGAAACGCAATTGTAAGCTAAAATTCTTATATTATAATAATATTCAATCCTTTGCCTTCATTTTGAAGAAACAAATTGGATGTCTCTAGCACAATATTTCGATTTATGGTTAATTTATGAAAAAAACGTTTTCCTTACGTTCGTGCGATAACTCTTCCGATAAATTTTTTCGTGCGATTGTCCTAATGTTTGCACCCTTTTAAATTTGCCGTTACATAAAGTTTTATATATGGAAATGTGCGCAATTTCATGCACAATACAACAAAAATCAACCCATGGTTGTAGCTTTTATCAGTTTCGATATTTTCATATAAATAACGTTAAGTGCAAAAATTTCAACTTTCGGTCAACTTTGACTCTACCGAAATGGTCGAAAAACGCAATTGTAAGCTAAAACTCTTATATTCTAGTAATATTCAATCATTTACCTTCATTTTGCAACGACTTGGAAGTCTCTAGCACAATATTTCGATTTATGGTGAATTTATGAAAAAAAAAATACATTTTCCTTACGTTCGCGCGGTAACTCTTCCGAAAAAATCAGAATTTTTTTGTGCGATTGTCGAAATGTTTGCACCATTTAAAATTAGCTGTTACATAAACTTTTATATATGAAAATGTGCGAAATTTCATGTAGAATACAACTAAAAATGATTGAATTGGTTGTAGCTTTTCTCTTTTTTCGAAATATTTGCATATAATTCACGATAAATAGAAAAAAAACCACGTTCGGTCACATTTGACTCTACCGAAATAGTTGAAAAAGCGCAACATTGTATCTAAAACTCTTACGGCCTAGTAATATTTCGTCATTTTTCTTCATTTTGAGACAAATTTGAAGTCTCTAAAACAATATTGTGATTTATGGTGAATTTTTGAAAAAATATATTTACCTTCACTCCGCGCGCCGATTCGCGGCCGCAAGTCTCCGAAATACGTACATCACATTATCCTAATATTTTGCTCCTTTTCATATTAGCCTTTTTATAGAGTTTCATATATCAAAATGTGCGCAAATTCATGACAAATACAATAAAAAATAATTGAAGGTTGTAGCCTTTTCCATCTCCGAAATATGTGCATATAAAAAACATATAATATAAAAATTTTAAAAGTCGAACATTTTGGTCAAAATTTAATAGCTCGTCCGAAATGGTCGAAATCTTGCAATTCTAATCTTAAACTCTTACAGTATCGTAATATTCAATCATTTTCTTAAATTTTGAAACAAATTGGAAGTCTCTAGAACATATTTAGAATTACAGTGAATTTTTTGAAATAATATTTTTTTACGTCCGCGCGTTACGAATTCGTACATCATTTGTGATAATATTTTTCCGGTGTTGCTTTTATTGTTTTACTATGTATTATATATCAAAAGGATTGCAATTTAGTGTAAAATACAACGAAAAAAAAAAATAACTCGTTAGCTTTGACCGTTTTTGCACAGCGTGATTTGAATACAATTATCTATGAATTTTTTTTTTCGCTACCATATATCGCATTTTTTACATATGATAATGATATTATTTTTCATTTCTGATGATTGCATACTAAACTTCAAGCAATGACAAAAAATGAGCCAAAAATGAACTCTTAATCTTCAAAAACTAAGCGCGCTGTGATTTTTTGAAAAAAATTATTTTTTCCACTTCCGCGCTCACTCCCAACGGCGCCGGCATACAGGAGAGGTTTTGATTTTTAGGGCTTCGGCGTAAGAGGGTTAATGAACAATCACGTATGAAGAACAGAGTCGATTTTTAATGATTAAGAACAAATCACAGACGCATTATTTCGCATGGAAAATTAATCAAATATAATGAACCGTACCTTCATTTTTCTTTGATTGAAAAGCATCATAGGCCCAGATAATTACACATTTAAACCATTGTACATTCCTCATTTATAAACACACATACACACGCACACAAACACTCGTGCCTGGGCATCTGTGTAGCCTGTGACACAGCCTCATATTGAAGCATTTGTCATTCGGCCCAAATATCTTCTGTCTGTCTTGAACAGTCTGCAACGTCTGTCTGTCCGTCTAGTATCCTCTCCGAGAGAGAGAGAGGCGGGATCATGTTCCCTGACAGATTGCTGTATCGTTCATAACAATGAGAATCATCTTATGCGGTACAGTTATTCCTTCACCTGATAAATCTCGTATAAGAAAGCATTAGGAGATATAATTTAGTAAGGTAACATGTAAAATATGTAGATAATGTTGAAACTCCTAGTTGAGAGAGAACATTTTGATATGACCGCAGGAAACAGGATATACAAGTTACAAGCTGAAGATAGGAAGGCTATAACACGCGCGGATAAGACTATGTAAATTGAATGCCGTAAAAATAATAATAATATTAATAATAATAATGTTCTTGAACCGTGCAGGACATTCGCTGTCACCATTCAGGCAAAGTCCTAAGTTTGTTTGTTTTATATACACCGAAGTTCTTAGATCATCGTCGGTCTTGGAGACGAGGACGTCGAGGAAGGGGAGCTGGCCTTCGTTGCTGAATTCGACAGTATAATTCAGCGAACTGCACTGCTGGAACATGCGCTGGACAGCTTCAACGTCTTGCAACAGTCGAATGTAGTCTAACAATTCTTATGCCCCGTCTGTGGATGTCCCGGTTCTTACGTTGGTATGACTTCTATGAAACTGTCCAAGAGGACTTCCTGTCACGCACAAGGAGGAGTAATTAAAAACCATACCATGACAGCACATCAGGAAGCTATCTCCCGCGACGGTATTATCAAGATACTAAGATAACAGGGAGGGCTTCTGACCAGCGACATTTATGACTGCTCGAGGCACTCCTCATACAGCAAGAAAAGCCCTCATTAAATACGACACAGGAAGTGCTTTTCCTCCCCACCTACTTAAGAAGACCCATGAATATAAATAATAGTATAATTAATATCAGACCGAGCAACACCCAAAATCAAGGAATACCAGATGAGACAAGCAGCCCAGCAGCTAATGACAATGCGAGCCCTAGCCTCGACGGTCTGCTAGGCTGCAACAGCGCGACCTTCAACGACGAGAAGTGTCTTGAAGGAAACTTCCTCCAACCAATAGCAGGAACGCATTGCGCCACCAACCAATGAAAACTCAGCGAGCGGTTGACCCCCCGCTGACCTGCCACTATATATTGAGTAGATTCCGACAGCTAGGCCTTAAAATAAACATAAATAAAACAAAGGCCATGACAATAAAAGCCCACAGACCGCCGCAACCACTGACAATAGGAGCTGAGCCCATAGAATGGGTAGACAGCTACATGTACTTGGGAGTTGTCATAGACCAGCAGCTAATTTTCAAGGAGGAAATCAAGTACTTGAGAGAAAGAGCAAATGCAAGACTGGCCGCCATGAGATACATGTCATCCCTGAAGGAGGGAGCAAATGAACACATACAAAGGAAGTACTACCTAACCTGCACCAGAACTTTGGTGGACTATGCTGCCCCCACTCTCATGAGGCTGACAGAGGCTATAAAAGAATCACTGGAGGTCATTCAAAACAATGCAATGAAGCTTATGCTAGGAGCACCCACATGGACAAGGCTGTGCAACCTCAGGCTTGAAACTAACTTGCCAAAACTAGAGGATAGGATTGCACAGCGAAATGCAAGCACAATGGCCAAGATGTTCCTCTCAGAAAGAGACTCCATCTCGAGGAAAAGAGCCAGAGAGGAACTTGCTAAACACCCAGAGATTCAAAGTTCGAGTTCCTATGGTCCAGACACAACACAGGGCACACAACAACTACCACCCTGGAAGAAGGACACTGCAATATATAAATACACATATCTGCCAAGAGCAAAAGAAGACTGCACAAGATAAGAGCTAAGAGCGGCAGCCTATGAAGCAATCAGAAACACTGAGACCATAGGGGAACAAACATACTACACCGATGGCACTGTAGATCCTGAGAATCAAACTACGGGAGCTGCAGTATATTCAAGAAACTTCACAGCCTACCGGAGGACCTCCAACCACGCCTCCACTATGCAGACAGAGTTAACAGCAATAAGACAGGCACTGCTGTACTCACTGAAGAATGAAGAAGGGTCTGTAATCATCCACACCGACTCAAAGTCCTCAATGCAAACCCTGCAACAACAGAAAAATAAAGAAAACAAGGCACTGCTGGCTGGAATTAAAACACTGCTGCACCAGCACAACGAAAGAGGAAGACCAGTCACCTTAAACTGGATACCCAGTCACATAGGAATTCCAGGCAACGAGAAGGCTGATGAACTAGCCGAAAGTACAAAACACATAGACAGAGTGCAAATACATATAAACCTGCACTGCAACAAATCAAGAATGCAATGAAACCAATCTGCAAAGAACACAAGGCGAATTAACAATGAACTTTACAGCCTTCAGAAATGAGAGGAACTTAAAAACTAACCTAAGTAAGCTAATACATTATAAAAAATTCTAAGACTTACTTACAATATATATATATATATATATATATATATATTATATATATATATATATATGTGTGTGTGTGTGTGTGTGTGTGTGTGTGTGTGTGTGTGTGTGTGTGTATAACAATATATTATTATTATATTATTATTATTATTATTGGAAAAGTAAATCCACAGTAATATGTCTGATCTGTTATTTAAAATACAAAGCAGAGAGCTTTCGAAGACCTGCACGGTCCTCCTTGTCAATCTCAAGGATTGACAAGGAGGACCGTGCAGGTCTTCGAAAGCTCTCTACTTTGTATTTTTAAATAACAGATCAGAATATTACTGTGGATTTACTTTTCCATTTTAGTTTATAACTCATGTGATTATGAGGTTTCTTTGGATTATTATTATATTATTATTATTATTATTATTATTATTATTATTATTATTATACAAAATTATTATTGTTATTATTATTATTATTATTATTATTATTATTATTATTATTATTATTATTATACAAAATTGTATTATTGTTATTATTATTATTACTTACATTGGTACTATTACCATTCCTATAAAGTGTGAAAACATGTAGAGAATAATATATATCTAAAGACATAAGTTCTACAAGATGGGAAATATTTAAAACTTTATGGAAATTTCTCCGATTATTATTATCATTTTCTTATCACCATAAATAAAAGAAAAACTTACCTATTTTATTCAATTACGCCAGAACACTAAAACCATATGACAAACCCACAAATCGAAATGAGTAATGTTCACCAACAAACCTCAGGTAACGTGAATGTTCAAATTGCTTCAGACAACTGAAGGCTAAAAGATATTCGCAACACATTAACAGCTGAGAGAACTTGGAGCTGTCATGTTCAAATGAGCGTGTTAGTGCTTTTCATATGAATTAAGATGAAGAGAGTAAATTCTATAGTGCAATAACCATTGTTGTCAAAATGTTACGCGTTACAGTACGAATATATAAGAGAGTGCAGATGTCGTTAGCTTGTTAATTTTCATCATGTACCTTTATTTTATGACGCAGTTGTAACATACAACAACTTTATTTGATTTTAACCCAATTAAAAAGATGTTAATATATCTTGGTGATATATGTACATATATATATATATATATATATATATATATATATATATATATATATTATATATATATATATATATATACGTATATATATATATATATATATATATATATATATATATATTATATATATATATTATATCACCAAGAAATATCAATCTTTTTAATTGGTTAAAATTATGTTACAACTGCGTCCTAAAATAAAGATACATGATGAAATTTCATTTTTAACAAGCTAACGACATCTGTACTCCCTTAAATTTCATGATTCGTACTGTAACACGTAACATTTTGACAACAATGGTTATTGCACTATAAAATTTACTCTCTTCATCTTAATTCATATGAAAAGCACTAACACGCTCATTTGAACATGACAGCATATATTTAGCTTTATTATAAAAATTACTGTGGTGTTTTTTGTAGGGCTTGGAATTAGACAATACATGTAAAACGTAGTTCGAGATACGAAAAAATCAACTTACGAAGGCCGCTTCAAAAACAGATTAATTTTCCTTTCCTGAGGCACTACTATATATATATATATATATATATATATATATATATATTATATATATATATATATATAAATATATATATATATATATATATATATAGTATATATAGTATATAATATATATATCATATATATATATATATATATATATATATATATATATATATATATATATATATATATATATATATATATATATATATATATATATATATATATATATATATATATAATATATATATATATATATATATATATATATATATATATATATATATATATATATATATATATATATATATATATATATATATAGTAGTGCCTCGCCTCAGGAAAGGAAATTAATCCATTTCGGCGCAGCCTTCGTAACAAGATTATATATATATATACTATATATATATATATATATATATATACTATATATATATATATATATATATATATATATATATACAGTAGTGCCTCAGGATATGAAATTAATCCATTTTGAAGCGGCCTTCATAACCTGATTTTTTTGTATCTCGATCTACGTTTTACATGTAAATTGCCTAATTCGTTCCAAGCCCTACAAAAACACCACAGTAAATTTTATGATAAAGCTAAATTGACCAATAAACAATGAAATACAACAATTTGGACCATTCAATACCTAACATAACCTTTATTTTAGTACCTGTAAATAAAGTGTATTAGTGTACAGGATACAAGTAATACTGTACGTACTTACTTTATAAAAGACATTAAAAAATGGCAGAAAACATTAACACTAAACTTTATGAAACACATTAACAAATGGCAGAAAACATTAACACTTAACTTTCCAAAAAACACAAAATTGAATTTCTTTTTTTTTTTTTCTTTTTCTGATTTTTACATATTCTTTTTACTTTTCTATACTTTATGTTTTTTACAAAATTTCAATTTCTTCACCACTTCCAATTTTCTGTTTTTTCGTATCACTTGGATCTTCCTCTTTGCTTACTACTAAAGGCCTCTTTAAAAAATAACTATCCAAGGAAGATTGCTTCTGCCTGCTTTTTCAAAATGTTCCTGAAATGACTCAGGCAAACATCATCGAACTGCGCAAGCATACGACCATGTGTAAGCCTTTTCGGGGTGTCTCTTTTCTACAAATTATTGCACTTAATGAAAAGCAGCTAGAACATCCTTAATTTCTGCCATTGCCATAGGATCCTCCTCCTCCTCCTCACCGCTGCTAGAGAACTCTTCTTGAACAACGTTATGTTGCATGGCCTCCAACTCCTTCAGGTCATCCATCGTAAGCTCCACTTGGTGCTCCTCGAGAAGGTCACTGATGTCGTCCTTGTCGACGACCAGCCCTGTGGACTTGCCGAGTGCAACGATCTCGTCAAGATCTGGTTGCGAAACAGTTTCAGGATCGTCTACTGTTTCTGAATCTGCATCAGCTTTGCCCACATTGAATCCCTCGAAGTCTCGGGCGGATACGGCATTAGGCCAGAGTTTCCTCTACGAAGAAT
>NC_061107.1:122087490-122104475 GCF_015104395.2 Macrobrachium nipponense
GTTAGATTCAACACCGTGATATACAATCTTTTGGGGGAGGTATATTATATATTATTGCTTTCAAAATGCATATATCCCCTCTTTGACATTACAAAATGTTAGAATAGAGTTTTGCAAAAAAATTTCAGATTCCTTAGCTAGCCTTAGAGTTGTAGGATGTTTAAAATGTGTGTTCAGATTTTGCATAACATAATTTAAAAGAGTATATAATGTAGTATGAAAAGAGAGAGAGAGATTATCTTTGTCCATTTGAAGCTAGAATTGTTTCAGTAACTTTTCATCGCCTTGAGATAAGAGGAACTCGAGTCTCCGTGTTGTTTTTAAAAAACATGTCAATCTTAATTATCGCTCGATTTCTGTCTCGATCGGGTACGTGTCTTTTTTGAGCTGGTACGTACATGAATGTATACTCGTTTCGTACGCATTCATCTTTGCCGAATGCCACGTGCAGATTTCACCATTTGTCTGTAAAGTTACGTCACTATTAGAAGCTTCTAGAAGCATTACATCATCTTTCACATTGCCAAAAACGTTTTGTGTCGTCTCCACTGCCCAGCTCTTGTGCGAATTGAAAGAATTCATTTGGGGTTAAATCCTTAAAGCATTTACATCTCTCTCTCTCTCTCTCTCTCTCTCTCTCTCTCTCTCTCTCTCTCTCTCTCTCTCTCTCACGGCACTATTGATTTCAAAGTACTGTAACGATTTCATACTTGCTGATTGGTCACTCATAACTTTTAGATTTCAGATTTGATATTTCTGAGAGTTATTTAGTATTATTTAGTGTTTTTGTGGAATCTGAACAAACATTATATTAGTGTGCATCTCTCTCATTGCAGAAAATGTTTTGTGTCATCTCCATTGCCCAGCTCTTGTGTGAATTGAAAGAATTCATTCAGGCTTAAATCCCCAAAGCGTTTACATCTCTCTCTCTCTCAGATAGAAAAAATAGGAATCAAGGGGGAACCGCGATATATGGGAAAGACAAAAACAAGGAAAAATATATGAGAAATATAGTAACTTAGAATGTGAACTAATAGCGGTAGAATTTGAATCTGAAAAATTAATGAACATAGTACTAGTATATAGACCCGCTAAAACTAAAGAGTTTGACACAATAATAAAAAAAATTGGATGATATATGTAGAAATTACAAGGACTGGACTATTCTCATATACGGAGACTTTAACTTTCCTTTTGTAGACTGGTTGTATTTATACATATAAAAAAGTGAGTAATAGTAGTGAAGAAGATAAGAGGCAATTCGAAAAGCTATTAGATATGCTACTAGAATACAACATTCAACAAATAAATCACCTGCCAACAAGAAAGGAAAATACTTTAGACCTAGTATTTGTGAACAAGGTGAATTATGTTAAAGAAATAATAGTTTATAATGCGAGTATTTCAGACCATAATGTCATAGAATTAACAGTCCATTCCAAAGCAAGTGAAAACAGAGATAAGCAAGAAATGAAAAAGTGGGAAGGATATGGAAAATACAACTTCTACAGTAAAAATATAAAATGGTCAGAAATAAATGAAGAATTAAACAAAGACTGGGATAACATTTTCGTAGGTGATGATATAAATGTAAATAAGGAGATATTATATAAAATATTAGAAAAAATGGTGGATAAATATATACTGAAGAAGAAAAGTAAACATCAGTCATGCATACCAAGAGACAGAAGGATCTTGTTCCAGAAAATCAGAAAGTGGAAAAAAGGTCTTGCAAAAGAAAAAAATGCATGGAAAGTGATAGAACTAAAAAGTAAGATAGAAAATGCAGAACAAAAATTATACAATCAAAAGAAAATGAAAAACAGGACTTGTAAGAAAAAACCCTAGTAAATATCAAGCAAAACCCCAAACTATTGTACTCGTATGCGAAAAAGATGAATAAAAGAGGAATAGAAATAGGCCCTTTAAGAATTGAAGGGAGATTGACGAATGAAAAAAAGGAAATATGCAACATATTAGCAGAAAGATATAAGAGAGAATTCACCCCTAGAATTGATAATGAAGATAATGATATAGAAGTAAGGGATGAAAATAGTGAATATTTAGCAGACATAGATATTAATGAAGCTGATATTGCGCAGGCTATTAATGAAATTAAAAATGGAGCTGCAGCTGAGCCTGATGGTATCCCTGCTATTTTGTTAAAGAAAGTAGTTCATTCTATCGCAAAACCACATGCAATATTATTAAGACAAAGTGTAGATACAGGCAAGATTTATGATGAGCACAAATTAGCATATATTACCCCTACTTTCAAAAGTGGATCAAGACTACAGGCAAGTAATTATAGGCCTGTGAGTCTAACATCACATATTATGAAAGTGTATGAAAGGGTAATGAAGAAAAATATTATGAAACATTTAATAAAAAATAATTTGTTTAATATAGGACAACACGGTTTCGTACCCGGAAAAAGTACACAAACCCAACTGTTAGTCCACCGTGAGAACATATACAAAAATATGAAAAGCGGAAATGAAACAGATTTGGTTTATCTAGATTTTGCAAAAGCTTTTGACAAGGTAGATCATAATATATTAGCGAAGAAAATTAGAAAACATATTATAGTGGATAAAGTAGGAAGATGGTTAAAAGAATTTTTGCACAACAGAAAACAGATAGTTATTGCAAACAATGAGAAATCGGATGAAGCTAAGGTAATATCCGGTGTGCCACAAGGTACGGTGTTAGCTGCATTGCTGTTTGTTATTATGATCGCAGACATAGACAGTAATGTTAAGGACTCGATAGTGAGTAGTTTCGCCGATGACACAAGAATAAGTAGAGAAATTACTTGTGATGAAGATAGGAACGCGCTACAAAGAGACCTTAACAAAGTATATGATTGGGCAGAGGTAAATAGGATGGTATTTAACTCTGATAAATTTGAATCAATAAATTATGGAGACAGAGAAGGAAAGCTATATGCATATAGGGGACCTAATAATGAGACGATCACAAATAAGGAAGCAGTTAAAGACCGTGGTGTGATGTTGAATAGGAACATGTTATGCAATGATCAAATAGCAATTCTATTGGCAAAATGTAAAGCAAAAATGGGAATGTTGTTACGGCACTTCAAAACAAGAAAATCTGAACACATGATTATGCTTTATAAAACATATGTTCGCAGTCCACTTGAATATTGCAATATGATATGGTACCCACACTATCAAAAGGATATTGCACAAATAGAGAGTGTACAAAGGTCCTTTACAGCTGGAACAGAAGAAGTTAAGGATCTTGACTACTGGGAAAGACTACAATCCTTAAAATTATATAGTCTAGAAAGGAGAAGAGAATGCTACATGATAATTCAGGCATGGAAACAGATAGAATGAATTGCTGAAAACATCATGGAGCTAAAAATATCAGAAAGAGTAAGCAGAGGTAGATTAATAGTGCCCAATACTATACCAGGAAAAATAAGGAAAGCACACAGGACATTAATCCACTATGCACCAGCATCGATAATGCAGCGTCTATTCAATGCGTTGCCAGTTCATCTGAGGAATATATCAGGAGTGAGCGTAGATGTGTTTAAGAATAAGCTCGACAAATATCTAAGCTGCATCCCAGACCATCCAAGATTGGAAGATGCAAAATATACCGGAAGATGCACTAGCAACTCTCTGGTAGACATTAGAGGTGCCTCACCCTGAGGGACCTGGGGCAACCCGAACAAGATATAAGGTCTGTAAGGTGAGGTAAGGTCTCTCTCCATCGCACGGCACTTTTGATTTCAAAGAAACGTAACGATTTCATACTTACTGAATGGTCACTCGTAACTTTTAGATTTCAGATTTGATATTTCTTAGAGTTATTTAGTATTATTTAGTGTTTTTGTGGAACCTGAACAAATATTATATTAGTGTGTAACGGCGCCTGGTTTTGTGAAAGTGTGAAACAAACTGCAGCAAAAAGAGAAAATTGGTATACCAAGAAGGTAAAGTGTATTATATTTTTATTAGTTGCAACTAATAACTAATAGTCAGTGGTTTGGTACGAAACTAATAACTAATGGTTACGATGGTTTAGAGAACTAATAACTAATAGTTACAGTGGTTTGGTAAAAAATTAAACTAATATTTACATTGGCCGAGAAACAATTTACATTTTTACACATTGCAAATTTTTGTGTTTTGTGTTTGTTTCATTTGAAGTGCATTTATCCATTCTCTTATTGAAGCGTTTATTTTTGGTGCATTTGTCCATTTTCTTATTGCGGTGTCTTTTTATTTTGTATTCTATGTGATTAGTACTTTTTGCAATTTTGGTATTTGCCACATTTTTCTGTGTTTTCATTTGCATTCACAATTTAATTAACTTAGTTATTTTCATTACTTAATCGTTGCACATTGAATTGAATTTAACACTTGTGAATTAATTTGCATTTACTTAGAATTCTTATCAAGTTTTATTGTTGTTTAGCACTTGAGAATTAATTTCCAAAATTTAAGTATTGCCTAACACTTTTGAATTTTGATTGAATTAATTTTCTTGAATTTTGTGATAAATTAATTTTGATTTGATTTTACTTAATTGATTCAAGAATTAATTCAACTTTACTTTGTTTTCAAGTAACAGTAATTTTCCCTGATATTGTGAATTTCACTTATAAATTTTGAGTTTAATAATAAATATTTGTATTTAAAATTTTTATAAGTATTTCATTTCTCACCAGTATGCACGCATATAATTATGATTTGCTTAGGTAGAAACATAGAGTGGTAATTGATCTGTTTTCCTTCAATTTACTTGAAGTGAATTAGAATCATGGAAATACTTAGACTTTTAAAGTTGTTGATGGAGTGATGCCCTTTGATTAATTTGACTATTTACAAGATTACCTCACACCTGTTTTGGTGGACTTAGTCTGATTTTCTGCAATACTGGTGAGTTGTTAAGGGATCATTGTTGCCTTTAGAGTATTCAGTCGTTTAGTACCTGTGATGAGGGTTCAGGTGTCTGGCTGTTGTGAGGTAACAATTAATAAATGGTAAGTGTAGTAACCAGATACTTGGAACTTTGTCACAATATACGTGAGTCGGTAAACTCCCAGATTGTTAGTCCTCTAATTCTAAATGCAGCAACTAAGGAATGATCTTCCACAGTATTTCCAGCGGAAATCCCTGGAGTGGCGAGACCTCTTTTATGACACTGACACAATTCTCGTATTCATGAGAAGGGTTACGCTAATTTCCTCCTTACCCTTTTTTCAAAATGTTTGGCGATGATGAATAACTATTTGTAGGAAAGGTGAATGTTTTTGTAGGGGAATAACTAATTTGGAAAGGTGAATGTTTTTCTAAGGGATAAACTAGTTTGGAAAGGTGAATGTTTTCTAAAGGAATACCTAATTCTATTGCACATGAATATATGTGATTAAAATAGTAAATAAAGAAGTAGCCTGAAGTAGGCCTAGTTAGGCATATACAGCCCTAAATTCTAAAACCCATTAGTTAAACTGGTTAAAAAGGACTATGTGAAGGCCCTCATCATTTTCCATGGATACTACACACACATACGTTTAGAAATCTGCCGTTCATCCCATCACACAACGCACATGGTGATTGAACAAGAATAAATTTCAATTCAAATGCATTCAAGTGGAAGCACCATAGTATAGATAGCGGTAGATAGCTGCCTTATCTTCGCCGGTACCATGGTCTGTTCAGAGGGAAATGAAGTTCCCAAAAAATATACAAATTTCATAGCCATACCTAATAACCTGCTCCTAATGTCACCTTTTAAATCTGTTGGCAAGATGGTCCGAACAGACAATGCTTTGCGTCGTAAGTTGAAAGATTTGATGTTGATATCCTCCCTTCGAAGAGCCAGCAACGACGGACTTGCTTTCTCTCTATTTGATGGAATTCTGTGGAATGATATGACTGTTGGACACTTGCCAGAAGTATTAGCACAATCAAACGCCATACAAGTTGGCATAATTTACGCCATTTGAATGACAATTGACCTAAAACACGAGGACAATACTGAAGACGAATACTTTACAAAATACGCGTGCTTGGCTGCTCTTGTCATTGAGGCGACCGCAGCATCACGTCATCGGTACTAATCCTCCAGATGGCAACATGGTCGAATCTAGGAGACATGACGTTCTCCATTGAAGTGCCTCGACGATACTTTGAAATTAAATTGTAAAATAATGGGATTACGTACAGATTTGAGCAATGACTCATATTTTAGCTTATTAAAAGTTCTGTTTGAAGAAATTTAATGGCTATTAACCATAAGTTCCCCTTTAAACCCATGGAAGAAGTCAATATAACTGAAGATGTGAAAAATCAATTTGAGAAATAAAATGAAATAAAGCACCATGATCAGACGGAATGAAACCAGTTCTGTTCAATCTGTTCTTACTGAGCACCACCCTTAAAAGAGAATTGGCAAGATTTTTGAACAACATACTGAAAGGCAGGAAAGCAAATAAACTGCAATCAGGCTTTACCACACAAAGAAAAGGAAATGATAATATCCTACAATATTGCATACAGTAAACGTACAGAAGAAAAGGCCCGTTTTTAGTGGTGTTAATAGACTGCCAAAAATCATTTTACTCTGTTAACAGAAAAAACTTCAGAGAGGTCATGATGGAATATAGTCTACATTCAAAGGTGATACGTGCAGTAGCAAAGATAAATATACAAATGACATAACAAGTCTATTCCTCAACAAGATAGAACAAATAGAAGTAAATGTAACAAATGGAGTAAGGCAGGGCTACAATTGCTCAACCATATCCTTTCTGCTAATAACTTACTTGATAATAGATAAATGAGAAAGTATGACGAAATGTTTCAAAAAAGGAAATTACTGTAAGGATAGTGGCACTATTATATGCAGACGATAAATTAATGCTAGGACACACCCTAGAATAAATAGCAGAAATAATACAACCCCTTATGGAAATATTGAGCGAATGTGGCCTAAATACAAAGATAAAAGCAATATATTGATATATACAGCGATTGGTATAGTATCGACGATGTGGAAACTATGGAGTACAAAAAAGGAATAAAAATGGTTAAGCAGATAAGATACCTAGACGTAACGATCAACAACATGAAAGACTGCTTCAGAGAACAGATGAAAAAGGCGCAAATTCAACCAAAGCAAATGGCAGATATGACTAATGCAGTAATCAGTAAAATCTGTAGCAGTGTGAAAATAGGAAAACTATATTGGAAAGGATTGACGATGCCATACTTCATGTATGCCATGAAGTCAGGAAATTCGACAAGAAAACCATAAATGAATCACAAAAAGTAGACAATCAAGTATATAGAACAATTCTAAAAGCACCAATCTACACCGCAAGTTGTACTTTAAGAGCTGAAACAAGTGCCTAATTCCTGCCACTTAAGAGATATGAAGAATAAACTATTCTGTCTGAAACATACAATTGAGAGTGGTGGAAATAGGCTCCTATACGAGATAATCATGGATCAGTGTGAAAACAAGAAAACCCCCTTGATAATGCAAGTAAAATAATATGAGCAAAAATTAAACATAAACTTAAGTAAGATTTAATCACTTAAAGATAAACAACTGGAAAAATAATAAATAACTAGAACAGAAAAGCGTGGCAGAAAGAAATTAATGACAAGACAACATTAAGAATCTACAGGAAACGTAAAGAAAACATAACAAGAAATCTGGTATGACAACACTAAAAAAAACAATGCTGATCGGTAAGACCAAACTAGGTACACTAGTTTTAAATGACAGAAATAGGCCAAAAGGGGAAGATACAAAATGTTTGTGCCATGAGGGGAGAAATGAAAACTGAGAAAATTTCTAAATGTCTAAAGCCAAGTAGGAATGAGATTAGAAATACATATAGTTTTGTGCAGGATCCATATCAGGAAAGTAAAGAGGAATTGATAGCTAATATACTTCTATTTACAGATATACTTATGGGACCAGTTGAAAATAGGAAAGAATTTGTAATAGAATTATGACATTACAGAGAGGAAAACTTAAATAAAACGAAGGAGGGGATAAAACAAGCAAGGGGCCATTTCCAAGGCAATTCCCGCCTACAACTACTACTACTACTACTCCAGTCCAGACTGTCCAGTACAAACATGACATGGAAGAAATAGTGAAAAGATTAGGACAGCAGATGAAATGCCATATTTAAGGGAACATATGCATGGAGTGTATGACCCAACAGAGACAGAGATTAGACCCATGGAAGAAATCAACATAACAGAAGAAGATGTAAAAAATCAACTTGAGAAAATGAAGACAAATAAAGCACCAGGACCAGATGGATGAAGCCCAGTACTGTTCAAATTACTATTACAAAGTAACAACCTTCAAAAAGAATTGGCAGAATGTTTAAATAACATACTGAAGGGCAGGAAAACGCAGAAAAGCTGGTTTAAGTCAAAAACAACACTTACGCCAAAAAACAAACCCCACAGTCAAGATCTAAGGCCACTTGCTCTAACAAATGCATCATATAAAATCTCCATGGGGATCCTGAGACCAAATAGAAAAACATATTAGAAATATAGGAAAAATGAATGAATGAACTACAATCAGGCTTTACCGCACAAAGGAGAGGAATCGATAATTTATATATCTTACAATACTGCATACAAGAGACTTACAGAAGAAAGGACCCATTATTTGTAGTATCAATAGACTTTCAAAGAGCATTTGACTCGGTTAATAGGAAAAAGCTCATTGAGGTCATGATGAAATACAGGCTACATGCAGAAGTAATAAATACAGTTGCAAAGATATATACAAATGACGTAACAAGCCTATGCCTTAAATATACAGAACAAAAAAGAACTAAACGTAACTAATGGAATAAGACAGGGATGCAATGGCTCAACCATATTCTTTCTATTAATAACGTACTTGATAATAGAAAAATTAGAAAATACAACAGAAGGTTTCAGAAATGAAGTAATAAGGATAGTGGCATATATATGCAGACGAAGGATTAATACTAGGGCACACACTAGAAGAAATAACAAAATCAATAAAAACCCTTATGGAAATCGCAAGTGAATGTGGCCTAAACATAAACAAGGACAAGAGTAACATACTAATATACAACGACTGGTACAGTATCGATGATGTGGAGAATATGGAGCACATAGAAGAATAAAATAGTTAAGAATATTAAATACCTAGGAGTAACAATCAACAACATGAAAGACTGCTTCAGAGAACAGATAAAAAGGGCCCAAATTAAAGCAAAGCAGATGGCAAATATGGCTAATGCAGTCATCAATAAAAGCTGTAGTAGCAGGGTAAAAATAGGAAAATTGTACTGGAAAGGACTAGCGGATGCCTTCATTCATGTATGCGATGGAAGTCATGAAACTTGACAGGAAAACAATAAATGAATTGCAGAAGATAGATAATAAAGTATACAGAGCAATATTGAAAGCGCCAAGTTACACAGCAAGTTGTGCGTTAAGATCTGAAATAGGGGCCTCTTCCTGCCAATCTAGAGATATCAAGAATAAACTTTCTACCTGAAACATACACTGAAGAATGGTGGAAATATGCTACTATATGAGATAACAATGGATCAGTATGAAAAAAAAAAACCCTGGATAATGCAAGTAAAAGAGTAAATGAAAGAAACTAAACATAAAACTTAAGTAAAATTGAAGCAGTTAAAGACAAACAGTAAGAGAAATAATAAACAATTGGGACAGAAAAATATGGCAGAAAGAAATGAATGAAAAGTCAACATTAAGAATCTACAGAAAATATAAAGAAAACATAAGAGAAGAAATCTGGTATGATAACACTGAAAAAACAATGCTGATCAGTAGGGCCAGACTAAGTATACTAGGATTAAATGATAGAAATAGGATAAAAGGAGAAGATGCAAAATGTTTATACTGTGAGGAACAAAATGAAAATTTAGAACATTTCTTACTTTACTGTCCAGCATACAATGAAATTAGAAATAGATATAGCTTTATGCAGCAACCATATCAAAAAAATAAAGAGGAATTAGTAGCAATAATCTTATTGGTAGTACTAATGAGGGAGGAAGTGGAGAATAGGAAAGATTTTATAAAAGAAATGTGGTATTTCAGAGAGAAGAAGCTCAAGCAAACACAAACAAAGGAAGAATAAAAGAAGCAAGGGAGTCGTTTCAAAGGCATATCCCACCCACTACTACTACTACTACTACTACACGCTGTACGGCCATATAGGTTTCTTAGGCCACCAGAATACAGACAGAAACGGGGAAATAATATTAGAATGGATGAATGAACATAGGCTAATACTACTTAACGCAGAAGACGATGCATGGAGTATACACATGGGAGAGAATGCAGATGAAAAGCGTAATAGATTTTGCTTTAGTCAATGAGAAGTTATACAAAAATTTTGAGGAGATGGTAATTGATGAAGACAAAAAGGAATTTGATATCTCAGACCATAACCTAATTACCATACACTTAACATTCAAAGGACAGAACAAGAATCTCAACAAGGGTAAATGGGGGGAAGTAAAAATACTTTCAAAACAGATGAAGACAACCTAAATGACTTTATTAAAAAATTAGAAGAGATCCTAATAGATAAAGACATTGACATAACACAGATATGGACTTATCAATAAAAGAAGTAGCAGAAGACAAGCTAATGAGAACATACAGGAGAAAGTTGCTAGTAGAGGAGGAAAAGTAGAAGAGCAACCCTGGTTCAGTGAAGAAATAAGAAAAGGTATCAAGGAAAGGAAGGAGCTGAATAGGAAGAAAAGGAATGAGAGAGATAATGTCGTAAAAGAAAGTCTAGAGAAGAATATATACAAAAGAAAAAAGAAGTGCAGATATTAATAAGAGAAAAGATAACAATATATGAAAAGAAAATAACAGAAGAAATAAAAGAAACAAAAACAAAGAGCTCTGGGAAAATATTGGTAAGTTAAGAAATAAGCAAAAAGCCAAAAAAGAAACTATACACTTATATAATGAACAGGGAAGCAATCTAAATGAGGCTGAAAACAAAAGGAAGAATTAGTGAATTATTGGAGAACCATTTACAGCAAACACGAAAATAAAATAAAGGAAATCTGGAACGAAGAGAAAAGGATGGAATATGAAAATGAATTGGCAGCAGAAGATGATATCATAAAGAATTGGAGACTATAGATTCCCAGAAGTACTAAGACACATGGACCTAGTGATGGAATGCAAAAGGAAGATAATCCCAATGCAAGAGCCTGTGATAACCAAGGAAAAAGTCATAGCTTGCTAAGTTAAGCTCAAAGCTAAAAAAGCTGCAGGCCCAGATGGAATCAAACCAGAGCTTTACAAAGCTTTAATGAAGAGCAAGACCTGTATAGAAGTACTAGTTAGGTGTTACAACAAAGAACTAGAAATCAAAGAAAAGCCTGAGTCTTGGAAGAAATCTAGAACAAAAATGATAGAAAAGAAAAGGAAACCAAGGGCTAAGGATTTAAGGCCTTATAGCTTTATTAAATATATCATACAAAGTATTCATGATGCTGATAAAAGACGAAATAGAAGCACACCTCGACTGAATGAACAAGATCACGAATGCCAAGCAGGATTTACAGGAGGGAGTAGGATAGAAGATAACATCCTTACACTACAATATGGTGTAGAAGAGAGCTACAGGAAAAGAAAACCATTAATAGTAATAGCTATCGATTACAGTAAAGCATTTGACTCGGTAAAACGAGAAGTCATGATTGAAGTTATGAAACAGTTCAAAATACATCCAAAAATCATAGAGGCAGTAGTTAACATATATGAAGGGGATAGCACAATAATAGACCTAGGGGAGGGAGTAGAACAGGAAATGGGAATTACAAGTGGGATTAGGCAAGGTTGCACAGGCTTCTACTTCACTTTTCAAACTAATGACATATTTAATAATTAAGAAAATGGAGGAGGAAGGACAGGATTTGAAAATGAACTAGTAAAGATAGGGACACTTTTCTTCGCCGACGATGATTAGTTCTAGCAAGTAATATAGAAGACGCAAGAATAAACATAAAGATTTTAATAGATATAGGGAACAAATGTGGGCTAGAAATAAATAAAGAGAAAAGCAGCATCATTTATTTTCAACATGAAAGATAAACCAGAAGAGATAGAGAACATAAAGGTGAGGGAGAACATTACGTATTTGGAATAAAGATAAATGACTCTAGAAATCTGTTTAGCTACAGAAAAAGAAATGTTGAATAAAAGCACAGAAGTTAGCCAACCTAACCTACTCCGTGATAGAAAAAAGCTGCAACAAAGTTCTAATAGGGAAAACACTCTGGAAAAACATAGCCCTACCATCAATCTTATATGGAACCAATGTGGTTAATCTAACAGACGCAGAAATAGAAAAATTACAAAGAATAGAGAATGGGGTATATAGGAAAATATTAGGGGCATGTAGAAGTACAGTAGTAGCCACATTAAGGGGGGAGATAGGAGCTTCTTCAATGAAAAGTAGAATTATTGAATGGGAAGATAAGCTATGTAAATAATACTTTAAATGGACGGAAAGAGATACTGAAGAAAATAATTACAGATATGCAAGAAGGAAAGGAAAGTGGTGGAAAACTGTGGAAAAGTACAGCATGAAGTTAAAATAAATTTAAGAAAATTAGAAGGAATGTCCAGAACAGAAATAAAGGACAAAGCCAGAATATGGGACACAGAGAGGTGGAAAGAAGAGTTGGAAAATAAAGTGACTGTGAACATATATAAAACGTGGAAAAGAGAAATAAAAGATGAAGAAATTTATGACAACTCTATGGGTTCAGTCCTTCTCTTCAAAGCCAGAACCAACTCTCTTAATTTAAATTTAAATAGCAAAAAGGCACCAGAAGGAGAACACCTGTTGTCCTTTTTGCAATGATGCAGTAGAAGACATATTTTCATTTCCTTTTATATTGTGATACATATATAGAGGAACGGGTTAAAGCAATAGGGCTACAACAACCCTATGAAGAGAAGGAAAGTGACGTAGTGGGAAAATTTCTATTTTCAGGTAACAACGAAATAAGAAAAGAAACCCATATACTTGATGTGGAAAAAAAGAGAAAAAAAAGGAAAGAGCTAAACAAATAAACAAAAAAAAAAAAAAATACCCAAGACTAAGAGGCGCCGTTGCAAAGGCATTGCCTCGACCCATAAACTACTACTACTACATGTGAATAATTCTTTGAGTTGCGTAAACATAGTAAATTATCACGTCCATAGACGTACTTGCAACTACGAAATTGCCATGGGTCGCAAAGGATTGCCGGGAAGAGGAAAGAAAAGAAAGAATAAAGTTAAAGACTGTCCAGAAAAAAGTCATTATGAAGAATTCGGCGAAGCTCATCCTCTGGGTGATAAAACTTATGGGAAAAGATTGAAGGTAGGTTGGCTTGATACCTAATCTGGCTATACTACCTACTAAGTAGTAGGTAGCATTTGTCACTTACGTATTGATTTAAGTGGGAAAATGGAAGGGAGAGAAGTACAGTTAATTGCTTGCAGATACTGGACCTCCCATAGGGTAAACAACCGAGTGGACTGCCCAACTCGCCGACTACAGCGGTTTTGGCCACCCTCCGAAAAAGTATAGTAGTACCTACTTTAACACGTCCTGACACCGTAGATGGTCATCAGTCATGAGTTGTAGATGGTGATAGCCGTAATTTATAAGGGTATCGTGAATCAGTACTCGAAGAGAGTAACGACACTTGTCCTTGTACCAAGAGACAAAAACTCCATTATCCAGAAATGGATACGAACACAGGAGTAAAAAGTTCCACCTAGGTACCTCTCCCCCCACCTCTACCGCCACCCCTGTCCTTCTTCCTTCCTTCACCTGCCCTTCTCTCTCTCTCTCTGTTGCCAATTGGTGTGTTCACCCTCCAAACTGGGTAGCCTATACCTAAGACTTAGATACACAATACGTGGAAATTGGTGAAATTAGGGTAGATCTAGGGTACCTATCCGCGGCGGCCCAGACTATGGCAGTTGCGGTTTTTCTATGCAGTTTTACCTACCTACTGAACAAGAATTTTAAGTAATATTTATTCGGACGACTATAATTAGCCTAACCCCCAGGGGCCAGTCCTAAAGGTAATACTTCAGAAGCACTCCGCACTGGATATTAAAATAAATAATCACCTACATGGAAAGAGCATGTGAAAAGCAATATAAAAAAGTATAGTCATTATATGAGAGATTGAATGGGGTGGAATTAAATGAGCTTGATAAGTTTTTGTTACCTCGAATTTTTCCTAAGTCGGGAGAGGTGTTTCCTCTACGGTAATGTTTACTTTTAATGAGCCCCCTAACTTACTTTCTTATGCAAACAAAAGCAGTTCCAGTTATTCATTATGGGCTGAGAGGTGTGACATCGTTATGATGTCATGGGTTTCATAACTACTAATTACGAACGACTTTAGTCGAAAACTAAGTTTCACTAGCATTTTAGCGGAGTGATAAAGTTACCTGTCCAGTGTCCACTGGTATCCTTGTTTGACTGAATACTCGAATAATGAAACAAAAAACCGGCATTTTGTCTTCCTGTAGCTATGGCAGAGGCAGTGCCTGGCCCTTCTGGCATTAATTTTGACAGAGAGGCTTCGATTTCCTACCGATTGTTTGCAGTGCAATGTGGGTTACAGTGAATTTTATCATTATTTGTCTAGTGTGGTAAAGAAGTTGTGATTGAATATGCTCAAAGACATAATTTAATTCTAAAGCAAAAAAACTGCAAGTGTTGTGAGCTATTTGTCAGATCGACTACAACAGGAACGCCTTTAGGTGTGATCTGCCACGGTAAGTAGCCTTACTGTAACCCCAGTGGCTAGCGCGCACAGCGCAAACATTACCTCTTGCCAGTACAGGCCGTGCTTGCTAAGAATCTTTAAATATGCGGATAAGGCGCAAAGCGCCGTCTCGCCACGACCTTACTGACAGCACACACAAATCGATCGTCGCGGATATGTAGTCACTCCCTACTTTGTTTGTTGTTGTTTTTGGTATCACCAGTGTTCTTCCGCCTCTGTAGGTGCTCCCAATTATTATTGCTGCAAAGCACTCCTGGTATTTCCCCACCCAAAACCCCCGATTCCTAACTGGGGGCCCCCAAGCTTGTTGGGTGGAAAAGGGGGTTAAACTAACATTGTTCCGACACGGCATACAAAACCTTCGGTCCTTTTACAATAGGAAGGTACTAGCGGCAGCTGGATAGGTCGTAAGCTTTCGAACAAGGGGTTCGGTAGTTAACTGCTTGTCCGACAGGCGCGCGCGCGCGACTGGGAGGTAAACAAACCACTTTTGCTTTCGGCCTGCTGGCGTGTGGACGTGTATCATCGCTCTCTGCCCGCTTCATCGTCGTTTGCTTTCGCATGATTGTGTTTTTCTTTTTCGATGTATCTAGTGAAATGAATTGTAAGTACAATCATTTCATTGATTCATTGTGAATTAAAGGATCTTGCTGCACAACGCTCTCCGATTACCCGAGTGCCGGGACTGAAGGGCGTAATTGCGGGAATTTCATTTTCCCAGAATGATCCTCGTATTGTGTATGCTCGGTGCCGAGGGCGGGAGCGCTCGCTCCGAGCGTATATTGGGTTGGAAATGTGTAGATGAAAATCGTAAGTAAGTACTCTTTTCATTTATATTTTTTTGACCTATGTGCCCGTTGCCGAACGAATACTATCGGCACGGAAACTTATTCAGTATGAAAGTGGAATCGCAAGTACAGTATTCTTTTTCATTTTCATAGATTTTTATTGTAGCAATACTCATTTGGATCAGTTGCCGAGCTTGCCGGAGATTGATCCTTCCCCCTTTTTATGTTGAATGAGTGAAATCGCAAGTACAGTTCTTTTTCATTTTCATTTTGTTATGAGATTGCCATTGTTGACTGGGATCAATGTTCCGTTATTCATGGGAATTGATCCTTCTCTTTTTGATTGTATGAAGTGAAATCGCAAGCGCAGTAGTCTTTCATTTTCATATATCTGTTGATTGCATCAATTCGTTATGGATCAAGGTTTCCAGAAACCTTGATTCATAAGGTAAGGAATGAAACCTTTCACCTTACGCTCGGTACCGAGGGCGCAAATGCGCTCGATCCGAGCCCTTTTTCATTGTGAAGTGAATCGTTTTGCAAGATGCATTTCATTTTGTTGCCTTATTATTGATTGCATCAATATATTTGGTTCAAGTTCCGCTCAGTCAGGGAATTGATCCGTATGCCTTGTATTCGTGCCGATGGCACGATTGCTAGAGCTCTTATTTTGTTGTTGGGTACATGGGTACTGTGCGGGGGAGGGGAACGAGAACCCCCCCGCTCAGTTCCCACTGATGACTCTTCCCCTTGGGGGGGGGGGGGGGGGGGGGGGGGGAGGTTATCGGCGTTCTTCTCCTCGCCCGATCCGTCGAGCGCGGGGAGGGCGCTCGGTGCCCGATGTACAATTGTATTAGGGGTCTTCACTCGTTCGGGAGGGATCAAACCCCCGCACGAGGGGATTTCCCCTCCATTAACGCTACTACTTTTATTTCCCCAGGTGATACTGCCACGAGGGTGGACCTTGGTGAGGTATGGGCGTCCTTCCAATTGCAGAGCGGTGCTGGTGTCCAGGGGCGGCGGTTTCTATGTCTGGGCATATTGCGGTCACCCAGGGAGTGTGTGACCACGCAACCAGGTGACGACGTCCCTCCTCACCTGGTGTACTCGCCTCGCGTGGTAACAGTCTTGCCTACAGCCGCTGTGAGTGCCGTTCACCGTACCGAGAGGGGGGGCGTGCCGCCGCCGCTCGTGGTTGCCGCGCTGCAGCGACCACACTTCCGCTGCCCTAGAACTCGCCCCTGGACCTGCCGCCGGTAACAGGATGTTGCTGCCTGCTGCTCCACTTCCTGTGTTTCCGGTGCTGCCGCCGTACCTGCGATTCTGGGCTGACTGTCCAGGCAGTT
>NC_061107.1:122104975-122130502 GCF_015104395.2 Macrobrachium nipponense
TGTCATAAGGTACCCTTGAATTGAACACATCAAACCAGGACTGAGCAAGCTTTATAAAGTCCCTTGTACTTTCCAAGAACATACTCTTCAAAAGTCCCTGACTTCCATGAAATCTAAAGCTTTACATGTTTTTCCGAAAGAAGCTGCACTGCTTTCCTCACATTCATACGTTGCTCACCTGTTACATTTGTGTTACATTTATGCTGCAGGTCTCTTTTATATGCACTTTCTTCAAAATTTTTACTGCATATGCAATGAGCAGTAGGGTTAGAGTTGTACTTTCTCTTACAACGATGAACCCATTTCCGTCTTGTTTCCTCATCACGAAGGAATCGGAAAAAGGATACCTCCCCTTTTCTATTTGAATAACTACCAAGCACGACGCAGCTTTTTGGCATCATTTAAATAATAATTTAGATTATATGAAAAATTTAAAACTAAAGCTAATCACTGCAGAGATGACTGAAGTGACCCGTGATCTACATTTGAATGAAACGGTAGCTGAGTGACTTCTTGCCCTGACCTGTCCTTCAGGAGGTGCTGCTCTTGGGGGGGATAAGCCACAACCCCCCACAAATGACTACCTGACCCATTCTATATACCTTGTACAGTACAGTACAGTAAGTGTGCTGTGCAAAGCTTGCAAAGAATTAACTGAAAACGAAGATAAATGAACTTAAGTGACAACTTTGCAATAAGGGGGTTAGGTTGTAAAGGCAACTACAATATTAAGGGTGAATTCATATGGCATAATATATCCCCTTTAGCCAATATGATGGCTACTGAGGGCGTGTAGGAGACAGTGCTGTGATGCTTTCTTGCACACGAGGTGCTGGGCTGAATGTCTTTTAGCAACTATGGTCGCTACCTCTGGTTTATCAGGCAACGACAGGCACCACCACTTCGACCAGCATTCAAGTGTTATTTCCATAAACCAGTGGACTTCCTATTAAGTCCACATTACAGTGGAGTTCCTCGCTATGTTATGAGACAGATAGTTGCTGTGGACAAATAAGTTCAGGAATCTACGTAGGGCTTCAAAAAGTAATTTTCCGAATTTTCTTTCTCTCTCCTCTCTCTCTCTCTCTCTCTCTCTCTCTCTCTCTCTCTCTCTCGTTATTCTATAGATGAAATGAATGATGCTCATTTTACTAAATATAGATATATTGACATTCGTATTCACCCTTGAATTATCGACAGATTAATTAATGGGCTCCTCACGGTTTAGATTACTCGAGCAGATAAAAGAATAACTCACCGAATATAACGACTGGTTCCTGCCACGTAATGAGGGTTGAGTAGCATCCTGTACCTGGTTCATGGTCCCTGGTTCTTGGTCCACTGTTTCTGATTCCTGGTCCATGGTTCGGCTCTCTGGTTCTTGGTTCATGGTCACTTGTTTCGGTTTCCTAGTCCATGGTATGTGGTCCCTGCTTCTTGGTCCATTGTTCCTGGTTCTTGGTTCTTGGTCGTGGTCACTGGCTCCTGTTTCCTAGCCATGGTTCGTGGTTCTTGGTTCATGATCACTTGTTCTTGTTTCCTAGTCCATGGTTCGTGGCCCCTGCTTCTTCGTCCATGGTTTGTGGTTCTTGTTTCTTGGTCTTAGTCCATGATTCTTGGTCCATGGTTCCTGGTTCTTCTTGGTTCATGACGAATGATTCCTGAATTCTGGTTGCTAGTTGGTGGTTCCTTTTCCCTGGTCCATGGTTCGTGGTCCCTGGCTCTTGACTCCTGGTACCTGGTCCTCGTTTCTCGGTTCCTGGTTCTTATTTCTCGGCTCCTGGTTTCTGGTCCTTGTTTTTCGGTTCCTGGTCTATGGTTCCTGGTTCCTACAGTCGTTTCCATACATCTAGGAAGTCGCTTTGCTACACGCCATATCTTAGTTCTCTAGTCCTATAAGCACAGTGATAAGACCAGTATTAAAGAATGGATCGGAGACATGGCCTCTCTAAGAAGACAAGAGGAAGTAAGAAGACAAGAGGAAGTATGAAGCTTGAGAGAACAGAGATGAGAATGTTGAGGAGGATTATGGGAATAGCGCAGCTCGAGAGAGAGATTGGAAACTGACGAAATAAGAAGAAGGGCAGGAAAGCTTAGTAAAGATTACAGATGTGATAAGAGTCACGATTGAGATGGTATGGGCATGTGTTGAGCAAGGATGACGAGGAGGAGGAGGGAGTGAAGAGAGAGGGCTTAGGAGGAACCTGTTAGAGGAAGAAGATCGAGAGGGAGACAGAGAATTAGACGGCGAGATGAAGTGAAGGAAGATATTATAGAGAGATGAGGTTCGGTGGAGGATGATGCCTTTGATAGAAGGCAGTGGAGGAGAAGGTGCATCAGGCAACAGACCTTTTAATGTAGGGATAACGATGAGAGAGAGAGAGAGAGAGAGAGAGAGAGAGAGAGAGAGAGAGAGAGAATGGGGTGGGGGTGTATCTTAGGACTCGACCGCTTTATCTCGGTACCTTGGTGAACCGGCCTTAGGCCGATGCTTGGGGTTTCAAGCAACGTCTTGTCTGTAAAAATGAAAAAAAAATTACATTAATTCATTACAAATAATTCATAACCTATCAGAAACACTCCGAAATAAATTATTACAGATGGACGAGTCGCCAAATAATATAATTCAAGTTATACAGTCATTTGACAACGAAAATTAATGTTATATTGTATAAAAAAAGGACTGAGCTATTAGTGACAATCATCCCATCACTGGTTTCAAAATGTCTTCCTTTATGACAAAACAGGAAAAATGTCTATCGTTCAGTAATGTCTACTGCAACTGACAATAATCATTATTACTACAGTTTCTGCCCTTAAATCAAGTCCTGAATATATCTCATAGTTCAGTATCTGTAGACAATTACATAGTCTGACAGAATGGTAAGTTGTGTCATTTCCTTCATATAAAATACAGCTGATATTTGTAATGTCAAGTGCGTCAAGATTCAGCAGCAATTATTTGAACTACTTGATGTATTGGAGTGAAAATTTTTGTATAATCATTAACATTCTCAGTGGTTCTGAACCATTTTAGACCCATGCACCCTTTCACCTTATGTCAGATTGTCATCCCCCCAAGCCCCCTTTCCCAAAATGAGCAGCCTCAAATAATATGCAACAAAATACGAACACACAAACACAAGCTAGCGGAGAGTAAGCCCAAAGTGACCTCTCAGTTTTGTGTATCCTACAGCCAGTTAAGCCTGCCAATCTGTGGTCATAATTCCACCCCCCAGAAACACTGAAATTGGTGGTGTTTGGGGGGTTGAGAACCACTGATTTAGATGGGCAATCGGCAGAGTGAGGGAAACGAGCAGTTTTGACAAAGTCAGATTCTCTCAATCTTGATACAAGTCTCCCTTAGCAAGTCTGGCAGAAAAATGTACAAAGACTACATACGAGCTGGGTATTTGAGAAAATTGAGGTTTTTTAATACGTCAATATCTATAGATATTAATAAAAAAAATTCTGTCAGCATCGCACTCATAACTCATATCCCTTATTTAAGCGTTGCTCCAGTTAAAACAAACCATGTTCGTGTGTTCTCTTACCAGATCTATTTCAAAATATTTTTGAATGTAGTGGAAACTAACATAAAACTGTTTACAATTTCAAATGAAGTTATTGAAGCCTGAGTAACTGTCCTTTGGAGAAAGTAGTAATTCATTTGGTATGAAGGCTTCGTCGTTTTAAAAGTAAAACTAACTAATAACCTGGTTAACATGCTTAAGTAAGTATTTAATTTCTGTCAAAAATCAAGAGAAAGGTCATAAAACCATTTTTGTTAATGTTAAAAAATTCTCGTGACTTCAACATCCAAAGGACTTTCAAAATCAATTAAATATCATTACTAACACAAAACATTTTCGATTATCAGTTTTATAACTGTAATGAATTCACCATCTGTTATTTTCTTGTCGTAATTGGTTTCACTAAAGCAACGCAGCGATCAATTGGAACAAGTATGGAACAGTTTTAACCATAAATAATGTGAAAAGCTTTGATGTACTGTGAAAAATTCTTCAAGATACATCATCTGCCGAGCTGACATCATCTTGTATGTTTAAGGTATTTGAAGCTCAGAAAATAAAAAATTACTCGATCCTTGCGAATGAATCTAACTCCTAGTTCAAATTGTCATAATTGCATAAATGCATCAAATTCTGATGCAATATAAGGGATCCTGAAAGTAAGTTATTATATCGATATGCGATAAATGAATAATATATACTATATATATATATATATATATATATATATATATATATATATATATATATATATATATATATATATATATATAATATATGTATGTATGTATGTATATTCCTTACAACAATGTAATTTCTCCTCAAAACGTGAAATACAGCACCATAGCTATTCACCATCTAATAACATCTTACGATATATTTATCTCGATTCAGCTTTGGTGCATTTACCAAAATTGAGCGGAACGCGTCCAAGCACTTTGATATGAGAGAGATTCGATGGATGATGCCACATCCTCCCAGAAGGAGGTTTATTTAATAAATGTCTTTTCGATGGCTAAATAAATGCTGCTGCAAGGGTCTAATGACTTTTTACAACAAATGCGTTTTATGACCTGGACACAGTCATACCCTTGTAGTTCTTGTTTAAAATTCCATTTAGATTTAAGTCGCAGAATATTCCCCTTTAACTGCTATCAAAAAAGCTATTCCTTAGTAAATACTGACAATACTGTCACAGAATATATCCCAGTTTTGTTGTCACTCATAAAATTTCAAACACGTAATTCTGCCAAGGTAATATGGTCGCTACTTCAAACCAAACTTGTTCGGGGAGACATACAATCACGAAAAAAACAAAAATTATTCTTTGCGTTCTCAGTGAGCAACCCAACCCTGCAGGCTTAACGTTGATTGCTAATTAATATAGTAATGCTTTGCTTAAGACACGTAATATACGTATATATACCGTCAACAAAACGGTCGACACTCCTTTCAGGACGTCCTAAGTCATACTTTATAGCCTTTTTTCTTGGTAAAGAAAATAGTGGCTTCAATACTATTGTATTAAAGCCACTATTTGCTTAATTAATTCAAACCAAAGATGACAAAAACAAAAATTACATTCACCTTTATATGTCACGAATATCCTCGGTAATGATAACAGGGCCATATGGCAGATATCCAGTTGTTTATAAGGCTTTCTTTTTATATTATTTGAACACATGTGACGCCAAATACGAAAGAATATAAAGTATTAATACAAAATTCCTTTGCTACCCTGAAATGCGATGTAAATGACACTAAATAAGTCGAATTTTACGAATTTTTCTCCGTAACCAGGCACTTCCGGTTACCTGTCCTGTGACTAGGGAACTACGGTGGTGACTGCTTTGCTGTCAGCTGGACTTAGTGATGTTAATTTACTTTATTTTTTTATATATATATGAGCAAAGACAATGAAAATTAAACTTATAAAAGACGATATATTTTCTCAGTTATGTTTCAGATTTTGATGAATCGAAGGTGTCTTTGGAATGAAAGAGAGAGAGAGAGAGAGAGAGAGAGAGAGAGAGAGAGAGAGAGAGAGACCTTACCTTACAGACCTTACATCTTGTTCGGGTTGCCCCAGGTCCCTCAGTGTGAGACACCTCTAATGTCTACCAGAGAGTGAGAGTTGCTAGTACATCTTCCGGTATATTTTGCATCTTCCAATCTTGGATGGTTTGGAATGCAGCTTAGATATTTGTCGAGCTTATTCTTAAACACATCTATGCTCACTCCTGATATATTCCTCAGATGAGCTGGCAACGCATTGAATAGACGCTGCATTATTGATGCTGGTGCATAGTGGATTAATGTCTTGTGTGCTTTCCTTATTTTTCCTGGTATAGTTTTGGGCACTATTAATCTACCTCTGCTTGCTCTTTCTGATGTTTTTAAGCTCCATGATGTTTTTGGCTATTCCTTCTATCTGTTTCCATGCCTGAATTATCATGTAGCGTTCTCTTCTCCTTTCTAGACGATATAATTTTAAGGATTGTAGTCTTTCCCAGTAGTCAAGATCCTTAACTTCTTCTATTCTAGCTGTAAAGGACCTTTGTACACTCCCTATTTGTGCAATATCCTTTTGATAGTGAGGGTACCATATCATATTGCAATATTCAAGTGGACTACGAACATATGATAGACATGTTGAGCAAAATATCCTGCTATCCTTACTCATATCTTGCATTACTTCAGCACATTGAAGATGCAGAACATTTTCTGATCAGGTTTTGTGGATTAACTATGCTATACCACACCTTACACAGTTTGCATGCTTTTGGCATTCTTTTTACTATTACATCAATTAGGATATTCACAATGTTCACCTTATTCATTTTCTTTGTCGGAATATGTTGACTGATGTAAATTTTCTTTATGAGTCTCTTAACCACTTGGAACTTCTTCAATTATTTTCAAGATGTTTTCTGTTGATTTGTTCCAGTTTGAAGGATCATATCCTTCTAATATGTCTATGAATACTTTTGTATCTTTTTGGTTAGGGCTGTTGCTGATCTCATAGATGAGAAATGCCAGCTCCCTTCCTGCTACCTCATCGTATTGCGAATCTGCTAAACATGCTAAATTTCGCCATTTCTTACCACAGTTGGAACTTACTGCCATCTTGATCTGATTTAGAGCATTTCACTTGATAAACTAACTTAGTAGACGCTTAATCCTACTATTTCCACACTAATCTTATCACTGCCAGTTCACGAACACTTCTAGATATTTTTCGATTTCCAGACGTATGTTAAACGTGTGATATCTGTTGATTAATCAGACTAAGCGTGGGAACGTCTCACCAACCAAAGTGGCACTGAGAGAGAGAGAGAGAGAGCTCACCCGAGGATTCTCACGATGAGAGAGAGAGAGAGAGAGAGAGGGTGCTTTCCCGAGGAATCTAACGAAAGAGAGAGAGAGAGAGAGAGAGAGAGAGAGAGAAAGCCCACAAAATTGGCCCTAACCTAATCCCGGTCAAAATCGAGAGAATCCTGGATTTTTTCATTAAGTATCAGGTGGGAGTGCCAGAGGCTTGGAGCAGTCAAACTTGCAAACAGCTGATTTACGATTGTGTGGAAAGCTTTCTCTTTGTTTCTGATAACTGATACGGAGATGTACAAATGCAAAAGGGGTGCGTTCAACATGAGCTCGCACGCGCATCAATACATACGTATGCAAATGTCCCATGCCTATCACTTAGCATCCATATATCCAATCCCCTGGAAAAATTGGGGCAAAAACATATGAAATATGTTGTTATTATTGAGAAGATGGACCCTGCTCATATGGAACAAGCCCCATAGAGCCTATCACCAGAGAAAGAGAAATTGAAATTGAAGCTTCCAAAGAATATATTCTTTTCTGCTTTTGATGGCCATATTTGATAAGCATCATAACATTACTACAAAAAGCTTGTATTAATCAGTTAAAAGCTGTCCCGAACCTGAATTAATAGCCACACCTTTAAATAATTTGAGGAATATAAGCCGGGTCTCACTAATCGTTGTCGTCTGCCATTCAGTGAGCAAGCAATTCACCTGTGGTCACGGTTGTTCCCTTAATTCAAACAGTATGTTGCAGATTCGTGATGCTCATTCAGGAGGTATTATATGAATTATAGAACAACTGATGAATTAAGTTACGAATTCAAGAAGGCTGTAGATTACCATCGTCACACAAAGAGAAAAACAGTAATTAAACTCTGTTTTTTTTTTTTTTTTTTACATAAAAGCCGACATTTCAGTCTTCCGTATTATCTCCAGTCCAGCTATGCGATTTCCCTCACTTGAATTTTAGTTTATTCTTGGATCATAAAAATTACTTGTTTTATAAATAACTTCACTTCTTTTGAGTTTTGCATTTTTGCTTGGTTAGTGTTATTACATCGCAGCCGCCAGGTTGGAAAGTGACACCGAATAGATTCCCACAATATCTCTCTATTGATTCATTTTGATTGAATACATTTACCCATACGTAACTGTGGATTTGTTTCTTCAGAATCATTATTTTAACAAGCACCTACTTTCATACTTTTCAGTCTGGGAATTTACGGCACAATAAGTCGAGATAATCGGATTCTTGCCACATTACCCAAGATCGAAAAGGACTGTCTGTCTGTATGTGGTGGGCTTTGTTGATGTAAAGAGTCCAGATATCAACATCAGGTCACGTACTCCCTCCCTCCCCCCACCCGACACCTTCCTCCACCTTCAGCACCTTGCTACACTTATGAAAAATAACAATTTGTCGAAAATTGTATTTTTCCTAACTATACAAACCTGAGGTCCTTTAACAATAGGAAGGTACTTAGTGGCAGTTGAACCGGTCGTAAGCTTCAAACAACGGGACTGTTGGCGGTCAGCTCGACTGTGAGGAGAGGAGTCACCTTGCTTTAGGCCCAGGAAACGTAGAGTGAGGGGTGGCATGAGGTGGGACTATGTGTAAAGGACCTCAGGTGTGCATAGTTAGGAAAAATACTATTTTCGACAAATTGTTATTTGTTCTGATACATATACAAACCCTCTGTCCGTTAACAATAGGAAGACTCACTTCTTGGTGGGTGGAATCTGAGTCTTATGAACAGACTGGTGTTCGTCCTACTTTGGTTCCCTCCCCGGTCTTTAGAGCAAAGGGAGGGATCCTAGCCTCTGCCCAGCTGAATGGGGTGTGCACCGCAGGATCAGTGGTCAGACTTCTGGACCAAATTTATGAGAGGGAGGCAAGCGTACCTCTTATAAATAGCAAAAACACAAGAACTAGTTCCTACTTCAAGAGCCAAAATGAAGTCATGGGTTTGTCTCTTGTTGGCTTCCACTCCCCCCCCCCTCCCCCATTGTTGGGGAAAAGTGGATAAATATTCCTATCCCTACTGAAAGGGATAGGATGGAGCTCAGTCGTGTAGCTTACCTACATCTGCTTCCTGTTCAGCGTAGTGACAACTGTGGCCCTCTGCCCACAGGTAGAGGAGGAAGAACGAAGGAGAAAGAGAAGCCAGTCACACTCTTTCACTTGTCCATTCATGCAGTCACACAAGGATGCGATGCTGTTCTGTCCGCTCGGGTGCTGGGTAGACTACACAACTTGTTGAGCAGCCACCACGGATCCCAAGGAAAAAGTGTCCAAGGACCTGTGCCCGAAGGAAGAAGGAAGTGAAGGTGGTCTGGTTGGCCCAAACCCCTACCTTCAGAACCTGCGCCAGGGAGAAGTTTTTGCGGAACGCAAGGACCAATACCTCTGACTTCGTGAGCTCTCGGACGAAGGGTACGGGTGTCGTCACTACCATCCGTGTTATACACCCTCCTGATCACCTCACGCAGCCAAAAAGAAAGAGTGTTATTGGAAACTTCTTTCTTGGTAACCCTGGTGCTAACGAAGAGGCGTTGACACTCAAGCCTGAGGTGTCGAATTCTCTTCAGATAGCACCGTAACGCCCTCACAGGACAAAGCAGCATCTCATCTACATCATTATCAGTGAAGTCCCTCAGGGAGTGGATCGTGAAAGACTCGAACCGGTCGTCAGGAACTTCGCTACAAAGTTCGGGACGAAATCGAGCGTCACGGATCCCCATCCCCTGGAATGCTTGACGTCGAAGGGAAGACCATGAAGTTCCCCTACTCTCTTCGCCGAAGGGTCTGCGAGTCAAACTCCTAAGGACGAGAGTCACATCCCACCCCGGGGGCCTGAGTTCCCTGGGTAGGCAAGACCTCGCAAAGCTCTTCATAAGGAGGGAGATCTCGAAGGAGGAGGAGATATCCACTCCTCGCAGTTTAAGGACTAGGGCCAGGGCAGCTCTGTATCCTTTAACTGCGGAGACGGAGAGGAGCTTCTCTCGGCGAAGGAAAACGAGGAAATCCACTACCTGCTGAATAGTGGCTCTGAGAGGAGATAGACCCCGTCCACGACACCAACCACAGAAGACGGACCACTTTCCCTGGTATACAACTACAGAGGACTGTCTGAGGTATCCAGCCATCTCTGTTGCTGCGCTGCAAGAAAAGCCTCTCGCTCGCAAGAGATGGTGGATAACAGCCAGCCGTGAAGACACAGGGACTCGACCGACCGGTGGTACCCTTCTACGTGTGGCTGGCACAGGAGGTTGTACCAGGGGGGAATCTCTCTCGGTGCTTCGACGAGCAGAGCCAGCAGCTCCTGGTACCAAACGGCTTGATCATCCCAAGATTCGAGGTGATCAGCACCCTGCCGATCACCTTGCAAATTAGACAGAACAGTGTTGAAGAGCATCCTCTGCAGCTGCCCATGGGTCCGACACATGGTCCGACACAACCGAGTAGAAAACCTGGAGTTTTCTGTTGTGCCGGGTGGCGAACAGATCCACGACTGGACGCCCCCACAGGTTGAAGAGCCTTTCCGCCACGTCTGGGTGAAGGGACCACTCAGTTCCTATCACCTGATCCCGACGGGTGAGCTTGTCGGCTACCACATTCCTCTTGCCTGGAATGTAGCAGGCTGACAGCTCTACTGAGTGTGCCACAGCCCACTCGTGCACCTACAACGTCAACTGATACAACAGGAGGGACACTAGGCTCCCCTGTTTGTTGACTGACGCCACTACCGTGGTGTTGTCGCTCATCAACACCACTGAGTGTCCAACCAGACGATCTTGGAACTCTTGGAGAGCAAGGAACGCTGCCTTGAGCTCCAGGACGTTGATGTGAAGGTGCCTGTCGTGATGGTTCCACACACCCGCAGCCAGCAACTCCTCCAGGTGTGCTCCCCATCCCTCCCCGGTCGATGTTCTTGGAAAAACAGGCAACACCTCCGGGGAGGGGGGGGAGTGGGGGGGTCGGGGGAGTGGGAACGGGGAGAAAGGGAAAAGCAAAAGCACTCCTCTTAACAAGGTTCCCGTCGGTCAAGCCATCTAGGCATACGGCCTGCCTCACCGATCCTCCGTGAGTTGGGACACGGGGGGAAGAAAGGTGGGTCTCTTGTTCTGTCGACCAAACACTCCTTTAGTCTCCATTGAAGAGATCACAGGTGAAGAAACGGCCCGTGAGGGTACTAGCTTCTCGAGAGACGACAGCGGTGACGCCGATCGATGACGCCTCCACTGCTGAGGCAGTGGCTTGCTCCTGTAACGGGACAGGAACGGTCGCCCTGCTGCGGTTCCCCTCCCGAACCTGCTTGATCCGCGGAGTCTGTCAGGGAAGACACGATTCGCCCTGCTACCGTATCGATCAGGCATGCCCAGGTACTTCATCTCCCTGGCTTGGCTTCGAGGATCTGACTTCTCGTAATTCACTACGATCCCCAGATCGAGGCAGAATTCTAGGAGTTGATCTCTATCCTGTAGCAACTGTGAGCGGGAGCTCGCCAGGACTAACCAATCGTCGAGATACCTCAGAAGACGTATCCCTATTGAGTGGACCAAAGCCGACACCAGCGTGAACACTCGCGTGAACACCTAAGGGGCGGTTGAGAGACCGAAACAAAGTGCCTTGAATTGGTACACTGTCCCGTCGAGGATGGAGCGGAGGTACTTCCTGGAGGATTGATGGATGGGTATCTGGAAATACGCATCCTTCAGATCCACAGAAAGCATGAGGTCGTTCTCCCTGATGGAATCGAGCACTGATCGTACTGTTTCCATCGTGAAACGAGTCTGGCAAACGAATCGGTTTAAGGGGGAGAGATCTATCACCGGGCGCCAGCCCCCCGAGGACTTCTCCACCAGGAAAAGTCGACTGTAGAAGCCCGGCGACTGATCCCTGACGATCTCCACAGCTCGTTTGCCCAGCATGGCTACTACTTCCTGCCGAAGCTCCACATCCTTGGCCGAACCAGGAACGTACGTCTGATGATGGACCGGGTTGGAGGTGAGGAATGACCGAGACTCGAAGGGTAGTAAATATCCCTCTCGAAGGACGTTCACTATCCAGGTCTCCGCTCCGTAGCGCTGCCATGTTGCCCAATGGCTCGCCAGGCACCCCCCCACTTTCGGCAGCAGGTGAGGGGGAATGCCGTCCCTAGCGTTTCCCTCCTTTCTTTGACTTCTTCTTCCCAGTTCCTCCTCTAGAGAAGGAGGCCTGGGAGGAGGGCTGGTTACGGTCACTCCTTACCGTCAAAGTCGAAGGCAGTCTTTCCTCACGGCTTCGACAAAGCGATCATCTTAGCCGCAGAGGAAGCCCTAGCTAATTCTTGGGCTTAGCCGCTATCTGTGGGTAAAAGGATTTACGTTTGAGAGAATATAGTCAGGCATAACACTGAATATCTCTCTCTCTCTCTCTCTCTCTCTCTCTCTCTCTCTCTCTCTCTCTCTCTCTCTTTGTAATTTCTGATTACGTTCCATAGCCGTCAATTTTTCCTGAAATTGTAAGTAACATAAAAAGTAAAGGTTTTATTTTAAATTCTCTTTTCGACATCAACTATGACAAAGTGGTTTGATATGTTTTATTCATTGGGATCCAGGAAAGGTAGATCGTGCTCTGCTGTAGTTTTGTAGTTCATAAACTCTCTTTGCGATATTTATTATTATTATTATTATTATTATTATTATTATTATTATTATTATTATTATTATTATTATTATTATTATTATTATTATTATTATTATTATTATTATTATTCAGAGGACGGACCTTATTTCATATAGAACAACACCACAGTGTTAATATATATATATATATATATATATATATATATATATATATATACATATATATTATATATATATAATATTATATATATATATATATATATATATATATATAAGCGAATACCACAGGAAAATGATAGTCAGAATTCCAAGCGCTTTCGTCTTTACTAAGACATTGTCAAGGAACGAATGAAATACAATTGGAGAGAAAGGTTTCAGGTACACAACAAGATCAAGAGTACCAGATGGTTAATTGTCAATAGGGTAAAAATTAAAAAAGAGAATCCAAGATCATCGGATATCACACGGTCACAAACCTAAACAGATTTGACCCTAACCGAAATTGCAAAGTATCTTTACAGTCCAAAACATGTATAAACTGAATATATTAATTTTGTTGCTTATATTTATCTACAACTTTTTTCAATATGAAAGCATCTAGTTTAAATAAACCAAGACTTAAATTTAGAACATTTCCATTATTTGACTTGATGAAACAGGATTCAATGATATTCCTTTTAACTCTGTTATTACATGGGATTAAGGCTCTTGCTTGACTCCAGTTAATAGGATGATCTAAATCTCTTATATGTACGAATAATGCATTCGATATTTGCCCAGTTCTCACAGAATGTTGGTGCTGTTTGAGACGATGTGAAAGAGATTTGCCAGTCTGTCCGTAATAGACTTTATCACACTTTTTGCAAGGAATTTCATATATGCAGGCTGGAAGATCTTTAGGAGAATTTTTGGTTACTTAACTCTTGACATTAATATTACTGAAAACAACATTTATGTTAAAAAGCTTTAAAATTTTAGGAATATCTAAAAAAATTTTCATCATAGTGTAATTTTAGAATGTTATGCTTACTAAATTCAAGTTTGTCATTAGTTGAATAAAATGTTTTTCTAGCTCTTTTCCATGCCACATCTACAGAAGTCCTTGGATATTTAAGTTTCAATGCAATATCATAAATAGTTTTAATCTCAGCGTCAATAAACTGTGGACTACAGACACGTAAAGCCCTTAGGAACATTCCAGAAAAAACAGAGAATTTAACATTTTGATGGTGATTGGAGTAGAAATGAACAAAAGAGGCAATGTTAGTTGATTTTCGAAAGACTGAAAAGGTGAAATTTCTATCATTTCTATGGACAGTTACATCAAGAAAATTCAAATTACAATATCTTTCTTCCTCTACTAAATTATTGTGATTATTAAGTTATTCCTGGAGATTTTCGTGAACTGGCCAAATACAGAAAATATCATCGACATACCTAAACCATATAACTCTTTGGGGCAAAATTCTTAGTAAGAGTTTTGTCTCAAAAAATTCCATGTAAATATTGCTAAGGACAGGAGATAAGGGATTACCCATAGCCATGCCAAACTTTTGTACATAAAATTCCCCATTAAAACAAAATTTACTATCTTTGATACGTAACCTTATGAGACTAATGAGGTTTGCTACATTTAAGGGAATGTCATGACGTTCTAATTAATCCTCCAAATATTCAAGTAAATCCTCTACAGGCACTTTTGTAAATAGACAACATCAAAACTAACCATATTAAAATCAAAATTCAAATTTAAACTATTCAATTTGTTTATAAAATCAACATTGTTTTTAACATTCGTGTTAGAAATGTTTCCTACCAAAGGTGTAAGAGTTTTTACAAGCCATTTAGATAAATTATACGTAACTGAGCCCACTGAACTAATGATTGGTCTGATAGGGTTATTGATTTTATATGTCTTGACTAAACCATACATATAAGGTAGGGGGGCGCATTGCGGTGTAAACTGTTTAATTAAATAGTCCAAGCCCTTCAAAATGGATTTAATTTGCTTATTAAAATAGGAGTTCACTGTCTGTGTAGGATCAGACCTCAGTTTCGTACAACTATCAGTATCATTTAGCAATATCAAGAGAGAGAGCTAATTTTTATAGTTATCCAAATATCTCAAAATACAGTTTTTTATAAAAATTATATCTGTCTGAATAGAAAACGTAAAAAATAGTTAAATAGTAAACAAAGGTAATCTCGTATGCCTAGCTTGTGAGTTTTAAAAATTAAATAAAATCACTATAAAAATAAAGATATTTATATTATTATATGGCGAAAGACGTTGTTAGTAATACAAAAATGATTTATACTTCAAATTGATACTCAATAACGGGTATAAAGCGCTAGGAATACCAAATATAAGATTTTTCTGTCATATAATGTTTTCTCAAGATTGTACGCTAAAGACATCTATTGAGTGCTATGACAATCTTCGGATGAAGTTTGGTTGTTTGAAGACGAAACTATCATATATTGTTTCAGCAAGACCACGAATAAATCCTGGGCCGATATATATGATAAACAGTATAAAGTAAGCAATATATATCTCTAAATTTAACCGTAATAATGGGACGTTTTGAAGAACGTAAAATGTTTTCGAGAAAGTGACAAAGTTTGTTCTGGTAACAAACAATGGCTGCTACTTGTCCGGAAAGGAAGCGGGGGATTGTCAACATTAATGGAGGCTTTAGCATGCAATTAAAGGCAAAGGACGGCGTAGTCTTTACGAGAATCAATTAATTAAAGGCGTTAATTGATTCCCGTGAGGAATACTTTGTCATTTTCGGTCCAAAATTGAGCAAATATTTTTTTAAAAGCCTGAGAAACTCTTTCGTTTAAAAGTCTTGAAAGTTGGTATTCAGGATACATCAAGGACTATTCATATCAAATATCACGAATCATTTAAATTTTATTTTAATGGAAATATTGCCATTTTGGAGATATATTCAATAAAAGTTAATCGTTTTTGGTTGAAAGTACGTTTCGAGTTTGCTGAAATTCATGGAAATTAGAAAACTGAGGTTGAAATCAGTCGGGATTTGTTACTTAGAATTACCAACATTAAAATTCTAGGATACGATTGGAAATCGAGGAGCAGCCCTGCGAATATGAGCAATTATAATTGAATTATATATATTGTGAACGGATGCAATTTCCATCAATTTGTATAAGAATTACATCCAAGTTCTCCCTGCAAAAAAGCTGAAAATACATTTGCACTTGGTAAACCTGTTTCCTATATCAGTATAACTATAATTTTAAGTATTTCCTGACATATTTATTACTATTTTTCTTTATATGATATTGATGTAGAGGATATTCTACCTTCATTACAGACCTAAGAGATAATTTAATCTTTATAATCTTCGAGAAACTCGAAGGACAAATAATCGCTCTTTTAGGTTATCAGTTTTACAAAAAATCTTGCATATACAGACCACTACCTTCAAGATGAAATACGTTAATCCATGGAAATTTATGGCCTAATGAAAAGCGTCACTGAATTAGCTATTAGAATGTACCCAGTGATTGTTTTTTTTAATAATTTAGTCAGGAGAAGACTTAAAAAGAAGCGCAACGCTAACACCCTGTAAGTTGAATCTGTAACCCTGTAGCCGGTCATACAAACCTTCCAAAAAAGTAAAAGTACGAAACGAAAGAATTATATAATTTATGTAAGGTTTTGCCAAGATTAAAGCTCCAAATAATTATATGAAACCTTCTGTTTATAATCTCACTCAGTTTTGGCTTAGGTTAGAGTATAATAGTATGTGGAATATTAAAATTTTGTTGGTAATTCCAGCTTTTTGCCGGCTAAGGCTACGGTTACTATGGATGCGAATTCTGACGAAAATGTCTTCTGACGAATATGTCAGAAATCCTCGTCAGAACAAGGTGGTTACACTGTACGCGTTTTCTGATATTCTGATAGTCATTACATTTCTGCCGCCCAGCAAAGATGGACGAACTTGATCAATATTTTTTTTCTTGAAAGTCCACTAATAAAGTTAGTGTTGTTAAATGGTGGAAAAACTGAACATGTCAACCAGTTATTTTCTAATAGAGACGACAAAGTTATCGAGTTCTTTACTAAAAACATATAGAATTAATTGTATTATAAATCAGTTACCGTTAATTACAGCAAGTAATATGCAAGAAATTCTGTAATAGTAAATTATGTCCCAATTACTTTTTAATTGCTTAAAATGTAAACCCCACATCAAAATAAAAAATTTTATTTACTGCTAGTGTTGAGTTCTGTAGCAATCTTCTCCCACTTTTGCCGAGAAATATCTGTTATGGTAATTTTTGTCTCTCATATTCCACAAACACCTGTTCTCGTACACAAGGCTGATCAATTTATCGTTATCTATGGTGGAATAATAAAATCAATCGAAATTCAATGCACAAAAATACCAAAAACAGATGCAGGTCGCATGAAAAAATCAAACTTGTTTGAACGCTCAACTGGTTCTGACGACTTCGTTCGTGTTCTGACATGTTCATTGCTGCCACTGTAAACACTCTCATTGGAATGCATGCGTTTGTTTTTTCTTCGAATTCGGCAGAACTCATCCGAACAGATATTCGTCAGAATTCACATCCATAGTAACCGTAGCCTTACAATTCAGGGCTGTGAATGTCTTACCAGAACCCCATACGTGAATTCTCTCGTACAATTCCATTTGGCGTCAAGTACTATTTTGCTAGCCACAAATAGGCATAAATAATTAAATATTGTACGATACTTTACTTTTTTATGCATTCGTTGCAATCACTTATTCAGCAATGTAGGATGGTTGAACTTGTGTAATGTCTGTTGCCAAGAGGGCAGCGCGATTGGCGCCAATGTAGCCTGCGTGTCTGCAACTCACTTGCAGTCACGCCTCTGTATAGACTGGGCATGTAATAAAGCACTCTAGTGACACACTGGTTTCCTTCTGTTTCGTACATGGCACAGTGAGTAGGATTCATAAAGAATAATCATGTCTACACCAGGGAGACCATCTTTCACGGCAAGGAGGGTACGACGATCCTCCAGGGGTGCCCAAAGTACTCCCGTCAGAGTGGCGTCAAGATCACCAGCTCTGCAACATATGGTTGCCGAGGGTCGAGATGCATTTCAAGCCCTAAACGACCGTTTGGCTACAATGGCGAGTGGCTTGCATCTACAGAGCGGCCTCAGGGCCCCGGCCCTACCACTACCAGAGAAATGTGCTTTGGAAATGTCATCAGCCTCCTACAGGACTCGGAAACGGTCCATGACACATTGGCTTAGGCTACATAAGCTTCAACCAGCGGATGCAGTTCAACACATCAGGCTTCATTGCACCCCAGAGTTGCAACGTACACTGGATGCCAGGTATAATGATTTACAGTGGGCTAACTTGTCTCCAGAAGGGGCTTTGGATGCTATAGGGGCCATGGATCTGCGAGCATCGAACCAGGCTGTGCATTGGGCTTAGTTTTTTTGTATATATGCAAGGGCATGAGGAGTCCATTAGCAAATATTTTGCAAAGTGCTCTCAAAAGGCCATGGACTGTGGCTTCCAGTGCCCTAGGTGTCATTGTGATTTGTCTTAATATATGCTCATTAGAAAGCTTATGGTAGGTCTAAGGGATGAGATGTTGAAAAGAGACCTTTACAGGTCATGTGATTCTGTTTGTATTGTAGATGCCCTAAGGGCAGTGTGTGCAACATACGAAGCAGCCCGCAAAGATGCATCCATGCCCCAACACGACACCTGGCATCAAGAGCCACGTGCGGCCGATGTGGAGACAGACCCCAGCCCCCCCAAGTGTGCAGCAATGAAGAGTAATGAGAGGGCCTCGGTTCCCATCAGTGCTTGTGTGTGTGGGAACTGCGGAGTGCAGCACGAGCCCAGAAAGGTGTTGTGCCCAGCGAGAAATAGTGTTTGTCATGGCTGCCAAAAAAATGCCCACTTGAAACGGTTTTGTAGAAGCAAGAAGATGGTGAATGATGCCCCTGCTTCATCAGTAACACTGGGGGGCAGTCACTGCTGGGGTACAACCCAGTATGCAGCCTACTATACAAGTGGTAGTTTCTTCATCAGTGCATAGCCCTAGGCCTGAGGGTCAAAGCCCTGTACAGGCTGTGGTAGACACTGGGGCCCAAGTGTGTGTTGCAGGCCCAACCCTGCTGTTGACACTCGTTGAAAGGCCTACCCTTTCATGACGCTGTGGGGCCCTACGTGACGTTGCCAACATTAGATTGGAGTGTATGGGAACTGCCCCCCTTTGTGTTCAATATGGTAACAGGACAACCATCCAAGAAGTGTACTTCATCAAGTCTGTGAAGTCATTCTTTCTTTCATTGGCTGCTTGCAAGGACCTTGGCCTTGTGCCCCAGTCCTTTCCCCACCACTTACTGGTGTCAGCAAGCCTCGCACCGGAGCATGAGGTACTCACCCCCATTGGACAGTCCTTGCCTAAGCCCTCATCCATACCCTTCCCACCAGTGGAGGAGAACGTCCCAAAGTTGGAGCAGTGGCTCTTGCGCCATTTTTCGTCATCGACATTCAATACAGAAAGGGAGCCCCTCCCTGTCATGGAGGGTAAGCTGCACCATATTCATCTACTGCCAGGGGCAACCCCCTATGCATGCCACACCCCAGCATCTGTGCCCAAGCATTGGGAATCAGAAGTGAAGATGCAGTTGGACCAGGACATCAAGAAAGGCATCATTGAGGAGGTATCGACTGGTGAAGCAACAGAATGGTGTGTGAGGATGGTCACTGTTGCCAAGAAGTCAGGCCAGCCCCGCCACACCGTGGACTTTCAACGTCTCAATGCCTCCTGCAGGAGAGAGATGCATCACACCCCTGCTCCTTTCGACGTGATCTCAGGGGTACCCTTACATTCCTTTAAGACGGTGGCAGATGCGCACTGGGGTTTCCACCAGGTGGAATTAGATGAAGAAAGCCGCAAACTCACAACCTTTATCACTCGCTGGGGCCGTTATCGGTACAGAAGAACACCCATGGGACACTGTTCTTCAGATGCCTACACCAAGAGGTTTGATGACGCCATCAAGGACATTCCCGAAAACACAAGTGTGTGGATGATACTCTTCTATATGACAACAGCGTCGAAGAGGTATAATATCTTGGACACGTGCCAAAAAGGGAATAACCCTCAAGCCAGAGAAATTCAGCTTCTGCCGAAGAGAAGTGAGCTTCGTCGGATTCCAGCTGGGATGGGATTCCTATAGGCCCACAGAGGAGAGTCTAGCTGCCATACAGAGATTCCCTATGCCTGACAACCCCTTGGTCACTGACATCAGGTCATGGTTTGGCTTTGTCAACCAGTTGGCACCCTTCCTTGCCACCGCCCCGCTGATGGAACCCTTCAGAGACCTCCTGAAGAAGTCTGCAAGCAAGAATGTCTACTGGGATAACAACCTACAAGAGAGATTCCACCAAGCACAGGAGGCCATATGCAAGCTGGCCAAGGATGGGCTGGTATACTATGACAAGACCTGACTACGGCAGCCCTAACAGATTGGAGCAGAGATGGGATCGGGTTTGTTGGCGTATTGACCTATGTGGGAGCCGTCACTTGTCACAAGCTGAAGCTGGGTATGCTGCTGTTGAGGGAAAGACCTTAGCTGTCACGTGGTGTCTCAAGAAGGCCAGGCTACTCCTGTTGGGCTGCCCTAACTTATTGATCGTGACTGACCACCGCCCGCTGGTCAAGCTCCTGGGTAATAGAGAGCTGAAGGATATACTGAACCCAAGACTCCCTCCATCTCAAGGAGAAAACCCTGCAATACAGGTTCCAGGTAAGATACCTACCAGGGAAAAGGAACTGCGCTGCTGACTTCTTATCAAGTTTCCCTGCTCTCCGTTGTGAACCAGATGACAAGGACTCTGAACTTGAAGAGGATATGACTGCTGCCCTTGTCGCTGTTTCAGCCACTGCCCTTGAGCAAGAATGCCTCATACTTGACGAGGAGAGGGTCAAAGTAGCAGCCTCTAAAGACCCTGTATACCAGTTGTTGGTAGCTAAAGTGGCAGCAAATGACTGGCGCCCACAGAAGGCACAGGAGTTGACCTGCCTACATCAGTTCTACGCAGTTAGGGACAGGTTATCTATGGTAGAAGACCTGATAGTCTACACTTATGAGCAAGGATGCCCACGTCTGCTCATCCCAGAGGAACTTCGCCTTCAAGTCATCACAGGCCTTCACGCAGGACATCAGGGGGTGGACTCCATGCTTCGCAGGGCTAGGCAATCAGCTTACTGGCCAGGCATGGAGGGTGACCTGCACAGCCACAGGGATGGATGTACCTCTTGTGATATACATGCTCCATCACAACCTGCTGAACCATTAGTACTCACAGCACCCCCAGAATACCCATTCCAGTCAACGGTGGTGGACATGCTACAGTTGGAGGGCCATATGCACATGGCCTATGCAGACAGGTTCACCGAGTGGCTGGAAGTCGCACACTTTCCACATGGTACAACATTATCAAGAATCATATCAGTGTTGAGGATGTACTTCACAAGATGGGGAGCACCAGAGAATGGGGGGTTACTGTACGCCTTTCGTCAGCCCATTACCTCCAGTCCAATGGAAGGGCTGAAGCAGCAGTCAAGACCACCAAGAGGATCATCAGGGCAAATATAGGCAAAGGAGGTAGCCTTGATTGCAACAAGGCATCTCTGGCAATTCTTCAGTACCTCAACACCCCTCCTAAGAGGTTCGACAAGTCACCAGCAAAGCTTGCCATCGGTAGGCAGCTCAGAGATGGAGTGCCAACGCCCAGACAGCATTACAAGGTGGAGAGACACTGGGACGAGATCATCCAGAAGAGGGAACTACAAATGGCAGAGTCCCAAAAGGAGACCCAACCACTTGCTGGGACCAGGGAGCTTCTACCCCTTGTTGTAGGCTGCAGGGTAAGAGTGCAGGATCCTGTAACCAAAACCTGGGACTGATCTGGGTTGGTAGTGGTTAAGGGCCACCGACAGTATCTCACTAGGCTGGATGGAAGCGGTTCGAGTTTCACTCAGAAACAGGAAGCACCTGAAAGTGATAAAATGTCAGCCCCCAACGTCGTCAGCCACTTCCCCACGCCCGGACCTCGTCCAAAAAGGCGGACAGTGCAACCCTCATGGATGGGCGAGTATGTCATGGGTGATGTTGAGTGTTAACCCATGCTCATGCTTGTACCACTGTAAAATTGTCACTGTAAAATTGTCGTGCTTTTCTTGTCTTCTATTTTTGATAAGCCGAACTGGCTACAATTAATTGTTGTAGACATATTTTTATGCATATTCAAGTTGCTGCCATGCATGTCAAGTTATGCTGTGATAACAGTGCATTAACCGTAGCATTTTTCCTGCAAGATTTTTTTTCTTGCATATTTTCTTTGTGTGTAAATATATGTATTTACTACATATTTGCTTATTGCCATCACTGATTATTTACATTTAACATTATGCCATTCTGCCATACCATAATCTTAGGGGGGGGGGGATGTAGGATGGTTGAACTTGTGTAATGTCTGTTGCCGAGAGGGCAGCGCGATTGGCGCCAATGTAGCCTGCGTGTCTGCAACTCACTTGCAGTCACGCCTCTGTATAGACTGGACGTGTAATAAAGCACTCTAGTGACACACGGGTTTCCTTCTGTTTCCTACAGGCAATTTTTTATCTCTCCTCACTATCAAAAGCACAACAGTTTCCTGTTTGAGCACCATTTTGCTTCGGGCAGTCAATAGATGGCGTCTGTAGTCCACAATTCTGAAATGAAATCTGGTCCAATCCAGTTTCGAGTGTCGATTTTGCAGACGTCACAGTCACCTGAGGCCCTTCGGTCCTTGGGGCAGAACGAGGCACCGGCATTTTAATTGGGAAGTGCTCGTTTCCGAACTATCAAATGATCTCCTCTCGTGAGGTTCGCCCGTTTTTTATTTTGAAAATAATTAATATAAATACCAATGAAAATGAGTCTCAGACGTTTCATGGAATATATTGCGGCTACCTGAGATATATTGCTCATAATTTCAAGTTTGCAATGTCAGTAATTCGAGTTTGGATGGCTGTATTAACGTTTATCACACACTCTATAATGTTTAAGGAATTTTCAGCTTTATGTTGGTAGGCAGAGAGTAGAATACTGCCTACTATATATACCAGTTTTTTTCTATTAGAGTGATGTCACATGATGATACCACTTATACCACTACTTATATAATAATATAAAGATCATGATGTAGAATGATACGTCTGGGAGATGTAGAGAGCTTAGTCCTCTCCCACTTTGGAGTTGCAAGATTCTGTTGACCTCTTTTGTCTAAGATTACTTCTGCAATGGGTTTGTGATCCTGCTCCTTTTTCAAGATAATTTCAGACGAAAAAGAAAGCAATTAGTATACTGAGCTTTATTAGGCAATAGTTATTTCATTAGAACAAAAGTGTTGATAACATGATTTTTCATATAAAGGAATTGGTCAGGTTGCAAGTACTGATCGCGGATCTGAAGCCCAGAATTGCTTCAGGTGTTCTGTCAGCTTATTTTTGTGACGACTTTAACTCGTCCTGACATTGTGAATTTTCTTATATGCTGCTTTTGAATAAACCAAAATAAGGCACATGTATTCCGTTCTCCATTGACACCAGAATGAGTGTCATAGCTTGAATAATAACTTCGCAGACAACGTACAAAGTCGAATTAAATTCGCCGTCGAAGAATGCTATGGCGCCTACAAAATGAAATAAATCACCAAATGGAAACCAATAGGTAGCACAGAAGTGGATGCTGCTGCCCATACATCTATACATCCTATTACGTTTATTGCCCCTCTCATCTACCCAGAATTTCTAGATTTTAGTTAGTCTAAAAGAGCAGCCATGTTTTCTCCTAAATCAGCTGATTTTGGGAGAGAACACACAGTAGGACGGGTGAAAAGGAATTTCCAGTCAGGCTGAATCTTAGGGTAAGACGGGCAAGTCACAGGATTAGCTAGGCCTCGATATGGGTTTTAGGGACTCCTACCATAAGACCTTTTTCCTTCCAAATTTGCTGGTTGTTGTTTTTCACTTTCAGGCAATTCCCGAGGCGGTGTGTGAAATCCCCGCGTTTCCAAGACACCCAAGCTCTGTCTCATTCGAAGCTAGACCTAAAGCAAGGCGGACGCGCCTTCTCTCTCCTCCTCCTTTGTCCAAACGCTGGTGGGACAATCTCTTCATAGCACGACCCATGGTCAAGACTTAAGGATTTACGGTATGTCTAGAAAGTGTAAAACTCCAAACCAGCCCTTTTTCTCCAAGACGACTCTTGCTAATTTCATTTTTTAAATTTCCTTTGTATCACTTTTACATCAAAAGCCCTTTGTCCTCATCGGGCCATGTGCTTCCCCTTGTGACTTGGTAAAGCTTCAGTCTTCAGTGCATACCTCAGTTAAACACTAGAGTTCCTTTTCCCCAGTGAGTTAGAAAAAACTGAATAATCTTAACTTGTGCAAGAAGTCTTCCTTTTCATTTGGTGTCTAATCTGGGATTTTTTCCAGATTTGCTGAGTCACGTGTCCAACTCTTCGCACCCGCAAGTGCTGCATTACCGCAAGATAATATGAATAATTTTGAGAGCCAGCATTTACGTGCATCTCATTTTAGCCAGCTAACCCCTTGTGAGAGATATATATTGGTCCCCGGTGCGGACCAAGCGCATTTACTCTTTCTCCAGGCTATTTCAACGGCCTCTTGTAAATAAATGTATGTAAAGTAATTAGCCGAGTTTTCTGGCGACCTCTTTCTCTAAAAATAATAATACCAAAACCCCCCTTTTTAAGGAAAGTTAAAATCCAGTTACCTTGCATTTCCATATAAAATTTTCCGTTTACGTATTCGGTTTATACGAGACCCCGATACGTAAAAATCCATACATCCATACTACTGCATAATATAAACAAAATCTTTCCATTTCGTGCAAATCATGGAGGATATATCCTAACGCCAGAATTTATAGCTCAGTCATGCCAACGTACACTACGTACCATCTCACGTTGTGAAAGATAGTAGTAAAGAGATATTGATAGAAGGATAAAAAAAAGGATATGAAGCTAGGATACAAGAGGATATAAGTGGGATATAAAATGAGAATAAAAGAGGATATAATGGTAGAATATGAAAATAGGATATAAAAGGAAGATATAAAGGTAGGATATAAAATAAGGATGAAAAGATTATATAAGGGCAGGATATAAAAAGGAGGATAAAAAGAGGATATAAAACGACGATATAAAAGACATGCAAGAAGGTAGGACATAAAGAGAGGACATACGGGAAGCATATTAAAGAAAGGACATAAAAGCAGGATATAAAAAAATGCATAGAAATGCTATAAAGAGGTTGTTCACCATAAAAGCTTTATCGCGACGTCTCTTTTGCAGTCGGGAATTTGAACCAAATTAAAAAAAGAAGAATATTGTTAGTGAATTTCTCTTTATTCAGTTCAAAGCTTTATCGTGACGTCTCTTTTGCAGTCGGGAATTTGAACCAAATTAAAAAAAGAAGAATATTGTTAGTGAATTTCTCTTTATTCAGTTCAAAGAAATTGCATTCATTCATATAAATAATAATGTATAAGTAAAATGAAAACAGTCCAATGTATCGTTTTTTATTGTAATGATGGCGAAGGAATTTGAAACTGCATTAATGAACAATGCAAGTATGATGAACAGAGTCGATTTTTAATAATTAAGAACAAATCACAGACGCATTATTTCGCATGGAAAATCAATCAAATATAATGAATCGTACCTTCATTTTTCTCTGATTGAAAAACATTATATGCCCAGATAATTACACATTTAAACCATTGTACATTCTTCATTTATAAACACATACACTCGTGCCTGGGCATCTGTGTAGCCTGTGACACAGCCTCATATTGAAGCATTTGTCATTCGGCCCAAATATCTTCCGTCTGTCTTGAACAGTCTGCAACATCGGTCTGTCTGTCCGTCTAGTATCCTCTCCGAGAGAGAAGCGAGA
>NC_061107.1:122131002-122156002 GCF_015104395.2 Macrobrachium nipponense
ATTTCAATTTTTAAGTTTAAACATAACCCAATAACCATGGAAGACATTTTACACGTTTTTGAGGTTCTCACTAGATTGCCAAAACTTGCAATTATTGTGTGAAACCAATCTTTTAAAAAGAACTTTGAATACTCGTACCAAACTGCTTCCTAATACTGTCCTGTGTACTTAAGGGTCTAAACTGACAGCAAACTGGGTTAAAGACTTCCCCAAGGTATTTCCTGGAAGTACACTTGACTTGAAATTAAATAAGGAGCATCATTAGTAATAGAACAACACAGGTGAAGAAGACAAACAAGCTCTGGGAAAGTGTCGAGAAAGGTTCAAGAAAGACTACAGTGTTCAGATCTTTGTTATGAGAGGTAGCTGATCATGTGTGAAAGTGTGAGGGTATGCAGGTGGATGGAAGGAGAAGAGTTAAAACCAAAGTTCAGATGGAAGGAGAACAGTAAGGCCAAAGTTCAGATGGAAGAAAAAAAAAGCAAATGACTTGGAAGAAAGGATTAAGGAGTCAGGTTGAGTCTGAAAACAAAGGAGAATCAAGAGAAAGAAATATGGAAAAATCTCAACTCGAGAGAGACCCAAATAATAAATTAATTAAATGTTTGAGAGAAAGTATATGCAAGAAGAAAGCCAAACACAACAATAAATATATCAACGGAGGTCAAAACTTTGAACTCAGGAGAAACCATGAACTCCTAAGTACGTGTCTCTTCAGTCATATTCAATAGAATGCAAAATGGATCTCAAATCAGTATGATAGGTGAATGCAGAGAATGTGTCGATATATGAGTTTACCAACCTTCAATTATAAAGCTATACAGAATATGAAGTTATATTAGTTATCACAACTGCTCATACCGTGGTGACTTCAAATGGTGGATGGGACACTATAACAGACCACGAGTTGTTTAAGCGAACATTATTGCAAAAGCAATTTATAACGCTCTTAGTGTTGTAGCATCAGATGACATCTCCATGCTCAGTACTACAGTAAACAAGGTTGACAGGAGTCTCGCTAACGATGTATAGGCCCTAAATTATATCCTTGAAATAATTTTCCAATAATAAATGCTTTGTTTGCTCTCCAGTCACTGGAACTGAAAGGTAAATTTGGGGACATAGAAGCCAAATGAAAACGCCATTCCTGATTAGAAAAGTTATGATAATCATGACGGAATAATGAACTAGACAGTAGCTAATGAAAGTAGAGCGAACGTTAGAGTCAAGCTTACAATTATAGCAACTAACGTCAACAAACCTTTCTAAAGACATTTGACATTTCAGTTTATATGAATTCTTGACTTTGTTAAGAGGTCGCGATTATATTACGCAATGTCTAATGTATTGAGCATAATAACTCATACGGGCATGACTGATGAGATCTAAGATTTATTTGTCAAAAATAATAATACTATACAGGAATGACATCTGTACAGTATACTATGTGAGCTGTGCACATTTCTGAGTATGCTTGCATATACAGTCACATTTGCGTCCATACATTCATATGTACTTATGGAAATGTGTAAGCTTCTTCTTTTCGGGACTCTGTTGTATTTCAAAAAGCTGCAGAAGAAGAAGAGATTCGGTGCAACTTCAACTTTGAAAGTCGGAAGATACAACTACTGTTTATAAACAAGCACTGATGGTCACATGAGGAATAAGATGAGTTGAGGCAAGTTCCAATGGGCATTTCGAGTTTTTTATGTTATTTCCCATGTCGCCAAAGGCAAGACAATTATGTTTTTTATTGTAATTGTTTGCTACTACAATGAACCGTCATGAATGACTCTGAAAAACCATAGACATAAATCGCTCCCCCTCGGGGACACACAAATGAATTTGTTCTTAGACAAAATAATGGAGAGATATACTGCGTGAATATAATCCATATTGTCATAACACTCCTAAAATAAGGACATCTAGCTTTTTCTCGAGAGACTTATATTTCGTTAGAAGTTCATATAAACATAATTTTTTATAAACGTCCTTCAAGAATAGCAGAATGCTTAGGGGGGATGAGAAATGTTGTATATAATCGAAAAGGTTGTCTTTCGAAGCAATGAGGGGCCATGAATTATAATCCTTCTCCCCCCCAAACCCAAACTTGACTCGCCTAATGTTTGTGAATATTCTGAGACGTTTCATTCCTCTTTCTTAATAGGTGGAAGAAGAAGAAGAGAGTTGAATATACTATAAATTGTGGACACATCTAGATCGAACCCCGGTCCCCTCTCTCTCTCTCTCTCTCAAATGAAAGACCAGGAGAGCCCATTGGTATGCCATCAGTTTGTTTGTAAAATTTCCGTTAAAAATTCAAATAGTTATCCATCACAGCCATGGGCTCTCCTTTTAGGTCCCACATTTGCCAATATTTTAATGTGTCACTTTGAAAAAACTATTTCTTGACCAGTGTCCTTCATGTTAAACCCATTTTTTATAAAAGATACGTAGAAGATACGTTTTGTACTTTTTAAAGATAAAGATCATGCACATTTGTTCCTTAATTTCATTAACTCATTTCATCCGAACATTAATTTTACTATGGACATAGAATCGAACAACGAACTGCCTTATAGATATAAGAATTTCACGATGTAATGATAAAATTTTTTAACAGGTGTTTTTAGAAAGAAGAATTTACTGGTTTGGGTACAAATTTCTTTAGCTTTTGTCCGTTAGTTTTTAAACCTTAATGCATGCAAGACATTATTGTGTAGAGCTATAATTTTGTCATGCAACTGGGTCAAATTCCATAAGGAAGTAGTTTCTTGCAAAACTATTTTAGCAGAAAATTGCTATCCATCCCACCAATTTGAGAAAATCTTGAGAGTTTTTAAATGACATTGTTAAACCGAAAACACCCACTTTTAATGTACCTAAAAAGAACTGTATATATCCATTGCCATTTGTTCAACATATAAAACTTGTAAAACGAGAGCTCACCATCGTACTCAGCAATATGTACCCATACGTTAAATTAATTCTATCTTCAAGAACCCTTAAAAATTAGAAGTCTTTCAAGTCAAGGACACCCTACCGCAGTTGATGCGATCTTAAACGGTGGTATATTTTGTTTACTGGTCCCAAAATGTAATTTGGGAACCTATGTCGGTAATTCGAGTCGGCTGTTGAAGGTTCGCATCGATTGCCATCGGGGAGTGTCAGTCACCGAACAGGATTAACTTTATCTAAGAAAGAATTTTCTGCAGTACGCAACCATGCAATAAAATGTAAACATAGCATTCAGTACAATGATTTTAAAATCTTATCCCAAAACAATAGATAACCGGTCATTACCCATTCTCGAGTCCCTCTTCATTAAAACAATTGTCACCAACCCTCAACAAACACTCAACTGCTGTACAACTGAACATTACTTAATAGACCATTCGCCTTTTACCTCTCCTTCTCGCCTTGTTTGTATTTGCCTCTCCTCTTTTGTCAAAACAAAATAATACTTATTCAGTCTTATCTATACTTCTGTACCGATGAGTTCTCGTTTCGCTATTTTTCGCTTTGTCTGCCTTTATATATACATATTTTTAAATTTTTTTCTTTTATCCTTTTGTAATTATTTCAGAGAATTTTTTGCCTGTTAGGATTCAATATTTCTCCTGTTTTTAGTAATAATGTAATTTTCTTAGTTGTTCACATTCTGGTTTGTTTATTTAAGTGTTTGCTTGTTTATTTATTTATTTATTTTGAAAGTGTTCAATTGCACTTAGTAGCTTTGCTTTTTACTGTTGATATCTTATTCAATTAGTTACCTTCTTACTTTTTGTATAAAATTCGAATTTCACTGATATATTGTCAATTAATCTATATAATTAAAAAAAAGCATAATATATTACTGTGCCCAATTTTATTCTGATTTAATGTATAAAATTTTAATTTTTTCCCTATTTTTAGCCCTGAAGATGGGATTTGTATCCCGAAACGTAGGCGTTGGATAAAAATAAAGTTTTAACGAAAAAATGCTGAAGTTTCTGCTGGCCATACTCTTTTTTATATATATATATATATAATATATATATATATATATATATATATATATATAGATATACATACAATACATATATATATATATATATAGTATATATATATATATATATGATATATAGTATATATATATATATATATATACATACATATTGTGTTTGGTTCCAAACAGAATACCATTGCCACAATGACTTCGCAAAGAGGGTGAGCCTTCGTTCCCCTCCTTACTGAAAGGACATAATTAATAAGCAACATGATCGAAAAATACATATTTATTACGAAATGATAATGTTAATCAGAGTACCTGGCTCTTGCTCAAATCCCTCCACATTAAGACAAATATACTCTCTGCAGCCTAGTGGCCGCAAACAAATCCTTTTAGAGCCAGAATGTTACAAGTTTCATATCATCCTTGAATAAAATGAACAAATGCAAACACTCATCTTCAACATACAATCAAAACCATTAGTTTAAAAACACTGGATTTGGAGGTTATTGTGGGCCGTTTACCGTAAAATGAAGGTGCAATGGGAGAAGTTGGTCTAGCACCTACCCTAGCTGTGCCTACCCTCCAGAAAAGATTATCCTTACAGAGAATATTTGAAATACTTAAGAAAATGGGGATATGTCACATTGCAGTTGCTTGTGAAGGAACAGATAGACTGATTGTAGATTGTAAGGTTAATGAAAGAAAAAGTCAGTTGCCGTCAGTCTCATATAGATTACGACCTACAACCGGAAACCTTGATTGGGACCTGCGGCGTGGACACTCATTAGGGTGATTTGACTTAAAGGCCTTTTACGTAGATAGTCGTGGATGGAACCAGTTGCATTTCTGCTAAATCAAGTCCCGCGTAAACATAATGGGTGATAGACGGGTGTACAATGCCATATTTTATTATAATCAGTCATTAACTGCAGCCGCTTATTTCATCGACTAAAAATGTACATGAGTCTCCTGAAGGGTCTGAATATATTGTGTATTTGGTATCCATAAAAACCTTGGAGGCAATGAAGAGTCAGAGGCTTAGAAGATATTGAAGAAGTAGTTAGTACCTTATATGCAACGCTGTCGTTCAAGCCAAGCATTGTTGGCAGTTCCAGATGCTATTCTTGAAAGAATAAGAACAGGCATATATTTAGAAAGTACTTACATTAATCCCCCAAAAACGGCAATGTTTATATATATATATTATATATATATATATATATATATATATATATATGTATATATATACATATATATACTATATATATATATATATATATAAAAGTAATATATATATATCATATATATATATATATATATATATATATATATATATATATATATATGTTATATATATATATATATATATATATTATATATATATATATATATATATATATATATAATCTTACCATGCTTATATGACTGTATACCTAAATTTAGAGGAGAAAATGTCCTCGCAGGAGCAACAGAAATACTGGAGGTTGAAGCTGAAGAAGACGTTTGGCTGCTTATCTTTGCGTCGCTTGTGAAAAGTCTGAACGTCAGATCCTTAACTATAAAGTCCTGTCAGCAGATATGATTAGCAACGTGTGATCTTAATCCATTATATTGCTTCCAGTGAATTTGAGCTCATCGGTTTCTTACGCTACTTTTGATATAAATGACAAAAAAACAAAAAAATATTTTCAGCAAATTCTGTACTACGGGGTTGGGTTTTAAACAGTACGAGTCGATAGCAGTGAAAGCTAATTCTCTGTTGCAATTTTCACCTGCTGCAGTCTCACAATAATAATAAAAGTCTGCCCTAAAGTCAAGTGGATTTTTCCGAATTTTTCTTCCTGGAAACTCCTTTCTCCCAATCCAATATAATAATAAAAGGTTTGAAGTTCATATCGATTTTTCCAGGTGTAAGTGAATCAATCATTTCCTCCTTAAGTGGGCATTAACTCGTGACTTAGCCTGACAGGCAAATCCTATGACTAGGTACGTAATGCAGTTCATATGCATTAACGTTTTGAAGTACAAATGGCCTAAGTTCTTCAGAATCGTTACCAAGCTTGGAACGACCAAGGAATCAAACTTCGAAGGGTCGGGGGTTCGAAAATCAAGCACTCCATCACGGCATTTCTTGAATCAAGTGTGCACTGTAGTTTCTGATTTTGTGTGTTTCCCTTTCCACGAGCCAATGAATCCATTGGCGTAAGAAATTACTACTATTGTCCATCCCCATTGTTCATGGTGTCCTATTTTCTTGAAACACTTACTATTTACATTCAAGGTAACTGACAAAAGGAAGTAAAAGAAAACATCGAAAGAGGACAAACACATGTGAAAAAGGACAAATTGGCCATAAAAAGACAGATCTGGCAATTGTGGTTCAAAGGAGGGAGTGCAAGATGCAACTAACTAAAGAGGTTCCTCTCGCCAGCCATGTGGCAAGCGGACGAAACATTTCCCTATTTAAGGACATTGGACTCGACTTTTTATTGCAAAAAAAAAAAAAAAAAAAAAATTGTTGTAGTTTAAAATTGTTTTATGCTTTTATTATACAAAAAACGTAATATTGCCATAGTTCATGTTTTAATTAATATTCTTGTAGGGAACACGAACTACTTAGATGACTGTCCATTGTAGTATTTCACTCATGACTATGTAACCATAAACCGTAGCTAGCAGTTCAAGTTTTCATTTATTTTTTGTTTTTATATGGGTGGGGTTTAAAAAACATTTGGGGAAGGTTTTGCCGTGTTATTGTGTTATTTCCTCTTATTTATGACATTTGAAACACAAATCCAAGCTGAAATAAACCGATAATGATAATCAAACTCCACTGGAAAACTAGTTCAATAAGAGTAAAAATGGAATAAAATGAATTATATACACAGAGATTAACATCAGCTCAAAATTTAGTCCAATCAGGATAGATCACTGATGCTAAATGAAATAGTGCAACAGAATTGCATAGGCCTCTTTAAATTTGACTTTTATCAGCAGTTGAGTACAGTGATGTGGAACTGTGGCTTCTTGGCACTGATGATGCAGATGTTCTCCAAGCAAGAGGGAATTTCCAGGCTCTAGGTATATACACACGTCTGGAAAATAAGTACCTAGATAACAATCTTCCACTAAAGAAACTCCCACTAAAAATTACTTAGTAATCACAAGGGATGAATGTTATCTCAGGAATAAAAATACTTCACTATACAACAAGGATTGCATTCAATATATGACTTCATAAAAGAGGAATATCGTTACTAGTGTTTCATAATTAAGGAATACTGAAGACATGAAAATTTTAACAAGAAAAACGAGTATTTCAGTGGAAGAGAAAGAAAAATTGGAAGTAATTGTCACAATCCGACTTACCGGTGGGTTGAATGATGCAATGATCGGTTACATTAGGCTCGTGTCTGCTGGGAGTAACAACTTTCCCACATGTTTGAGACACCGGTGGTAGACAAAAGGGGCTTAGGATAGGCCCAGGACACGTATGATCCAGAGCTACGAGTGAGGTCGATGCAGGTCGAGTATGGTCACTTTGGCTTCCAAGTTCCACCCTGAGCATACCTGGGCAGCATCATGCAGTTTGTCTGGAATATGACAAAGACAGACAAGTACGTAGGCCCAAGAAAAGTTGGTCTTAAGGCTAAGGGTCCTAAGAGCTATCCTAGCAAAATCTTTACTCTCCCTTATGAGCCTATATATTAAATGCCCTACCTTGGAAGATTGTTGGAGTTACCCGTTTGAAAACACTGCTCCTTCCTTCCTGCCAAGTGCTCTGTGGGTTCAGCTTATCTTGTTCCTTGGCTTTGTTTTCTATTGCTAAGATGCCAGAGAGGAGAAAGGCTACACAGCAATATAACATATACATATATATATAATATATATATATATATATATATATATATATATATATATAATATATAATATAAAAATGCTCTTTCAGCATATTTTCTGTCATGCAGTTTCTGTTGAAGTCAATGGCATTGTTTGCAGATACCATCTGAACAACACTTTGAATCAGTCTATACTTTTATGTCCCTTCTGGAAAGCTTCTCGAGAATAAGAAAAAAGTATTGGAGATCCTTTCCATTTATTTATATATATTTTTTTTGACTGATTGTTTCTCACCCCTCTCAGTGATGTCATCAGGACTGGATTATGAATGTCTTTCAAGGTCTTTATTACTGCATGCTGATGTTTGAATTTCAAACATGACATCAATGAGGTGCAAAATTTCTATTGGTCTACTCCAGGTAGCTGAAGGAAGACTAGAGACAGCACTAGCTAGAGGATAATCTGTGTGGGAAAAATTTTAAAGACGATTTGAGTGATAATGACGATCGAAAATACCTCTAAATATCTGCAGGAGTCAAAAACATTTACATCAATCATTAGAAATGAATGGGTTGAATAAGGCCCTATCAAATATGTACTTAACATGGCTGGTATCGACCCCCCAATGATGGACAGAAAACCGCCTTCTTCAACCTTTACTTTAATTGTCATTTCATTAAAAGGCCCTACAACGAAGCGAAGTGCATTGAAATCGAAACGTTTATAAATAAATTTCTCTCTCTCCAGACCCAAGGAAGGTAACTCTTTCTGGTACCATCCAGGAGTAAGTTGTTGGAGAAGCCGGACGCCAACGGGGAAATTATAGGAGCCAGTTCAGCGGCCCTCACCTAAGACCAACCTCCCACCTGCTCTGAGAAAATCTTGACATCATAGTCAGAAAAGGTGACAAGAATGCCGTCTATCCCATCATGAAACTTGAAGAATATAATGAAAAGGAAGGCATCCTGAGTAATCTTATGGAATTCCAGACCCTAAGAAAAGGCATACTGATAGCCTAGAAATAAAGCTGAATGCAATAATTAAGAGGATAAGTTCTGATGATAAAGCTACGAAAACTGCCTAACGATTATTGGAGACTACAGGCCTATAATTGCACCCTATAGTTGTCAACTTAATTCTCCAACTTATGAAATATCTCAATGCACTGCAATAAGAATCAACACTACTTCTAATCTTGCTAATGGGTGCTTCGTGGGTTTTCAACACAGTAGAGTAATTTGATATTTGAATCCCATATCTCCATTAGGTTTTACTATCACATTACAGGACTTAGAAGTCTATTCACAAAAGTACTGGTGACGAAACCATCGATATTATTATAAGGGCAGTCTAATCGGATGCCAGTCTCCCAACGTTACCAAGGAAAGACCCCTAAATTCCCATCCTAAACTGAAGATATATGCCCAATATACATAGACAGTATCTTCATTTACACTGATACTGACGTAGAAGCCACCCACCTACAGTACTCTTTGAAGAGGAACTCTAGTATAAACTATTGGATATGGTGTCAAGGCCAAACTTCCTTCTTGGAGGTAAATGCAAAGACGGAAGGAAACAGGTACGACACTACCATGTACCAAAAAGCAACTAAGGTGGGTTGGTGCCTTAATGCCTGTGAGGAGTGCCCTGACCTTTACAAACACTGTGGTAGCTGCATACGTGAGACATGCAGGTTATGTACTGTTCCACCTGGAAATCTGCTCACACAGACCTTGTTCATGTTAGGCAGCTCCTAACTGATAATGGCTAAGACAGCCATCTAACAGAAGGTTGCATACAAAAACAGTTGGGTGTGTATGGCAGCACATCAGTGACGATCTCTATATCACCGAGAAACATTCATATTGTATTACAAGGTCACATATCACAGCTAGTTCAGGAATGAGGTCAAGGCCATAATGAGAATAATGGCAGCGATATGACACCTAGCAATCCTGAGGAGAGAATTTTCTTACGTGTATGCTGCTGCCTGAACCAGTCACACCCTTGTAATGCAAATAGCGTGGTATGCAACGTCAATATGTACAGTACTATTGTTGTTTTTTTTTATACCTAAAAAAAAACAAAAAATATTAGTTCTGTATTGTATGATATGGACTATTTTATTAATACGAATGATATATAAAACCATAACTTAAATAAATTATGAGATAGTCCAGTAAAACTGCAGTTTTTCTTTCCCTGAAACTGGTTTTGTCGTAGGCTTGACGTGATTGATGATGAAAGTGGGAGAGGTGGTGTGGGAATTACACGGCTGGCGGGTCCGTCAATGTCATCTTCGGGAAGGAATTCATTTCTTCTGCATCACTTCTTCGGGAAGGATTGCTTTGGCAAGGATTTCTTCATCACTTTTTTCTTCAATAGGGGAGGAAGCAGTCAACTGGAGTTGGGGAGGCCTCCTTAGTTGAAGGCATTAGTTTAAGGAGTTTTTCTAAGAAAGTTTGCACTTTTTTTTCTTTTCTTTTCATCATATATAATTAGATAAACACTGGATAGTATGATTGATTATTGTTTATACTTTTGAAAATCTTTCAGCATTAGTGTCCTGATTCTAAAAAATAGTCAATGCTTTTTCTATAAGAGAAAACCTCTTTACCATCAATTTTGCTTCAAAAACTACGTTAAGGGAATAAGTTCTTCTTCTTCGTGTTCTTTTCTGGTCATTTTCCCGTCTGCATCTTGTCTCTGTTGACCCCTGGCTAGCCTTATATGACCTCTCTTTTCTGCCAGTGTTTGCCGCCTGGGCAGTTTATGGAGGAGTAAGATGGTAGTTTAAATTTGACAACGTCATCGAGGGTTGCATGAAAGAAGAGAGAGAGAGAGAGCAACATTGGTGGAGGGATAAATGGAGTGGTTTAACGGTGGCATAAGCAATTAAGATTTGTCTGTTGTAGTGATCTTCGAGAATATCAGTGGCTCTCGTCCGTTACGAGAGCCGTGCAGAGTCAGTGAGTCGGAAAAGACAGTCACATCCAGAAGTAGCCAGTGTTATTTTGGTGTTTTCTGGTTGATATTGATGTTGTATGGTTGTTGTGAATGTGTCTGTCTGGTGATTGTTGAGCTGAAGAGGTTTGTTGTACTTGATTTTTGCGTTTTGGTGGTTCGTGAGTTGTCTGTTGGAGACAGTGTTGGTGGTGGTGGTTTGTTGTGCTGGGCTTGTGTTGTCATATGATTTTTCATGTTGTTTTCGAGTGGTTGATGTTTGTTGTGTGGTTATTGGGGTGTTGTCTTTTGAAATGTTGTATGGTTTGGTGCTTGTCTGTCTTGGGTAGTGAAATTCGGCGGTGGTTTGTGTGTCGACTAGCCATATATCCAGCGGATGGCACAGTGCCTAGCCTGAGTATCTAGAGTCCTGAGGCAAGTACATGTGTTGTGCTTTGTGTGTTCTGTGTTTGGTAAAGCCAATTGTCCTGTGTGTATTAGTATAATGTGAAGAGGAAAGTGTGGCAGAGGGAAAGGTTGATCATCGGTAAGTCTAAAGTAACTGTGGGGAGATTTGCTTGCTTGTGATTCCGCCACAGTAATTTCTGGGGCCTGAACAGGGACTGCTGGCGTGGCAGCTACAGGACGATTGGCCTAGTGTGCATGAGAGGTGAGAAAATTTAGGATGGATGGGTTGAGTTAGGTAGAGAAGTTGAAGGAGGAGCTGAGGTTGGCGAGGGAAGTTGGGAAAGCAATGGAAGTGGAGAGCGAGAGGCTGCAATTTGAGTGTGAGAAATATAAAAGGGAGTTAGAAGAGTTTTAGAGGAATGATGAAGAGTGTGGAAGAGGGAATGAAAGAGGAAGTGAAAGAGGCCAAGCAGCGGATGGTTGAGAAGATGGATGAAAAGTTGGGATCAATGATGAGTAATGTGCAAGAGATGATGAAGGAAATGATGAAAGAGTTGATTGGAGAGGGAACTGTCGGAGGTATGCCTACTTGGTTCTTGTGACAGGCCAGGAGTGGTGAAGAAAGTGGAAGAGCGAATGGATGAGAGTACGAGTGATGAATGTGATTTGGTTGTGATAAGTAGGGAAAGAAGATGAAGACACAGGATAAGGATAAACTTGAGGACAAGAATAAGAATGGGGCTGAGGAAAAGAAGAAGACTAAGGGAAAGAAGACTAGTAAGGATGACAGACAGGATGAGACTAGGGCTGAATACATTGGGAAAAGGGCAGAGAGTGATTTAGATAGCGGTGAGTGGAAACGGGGTAGGTAGAAAGAAGAAGGGTAAGAAGAGAGTGTAATCAAGAGCATGGATGTTAGTATGGAAGTTGATTCGTTGTATTCGGAAGAGATTAAGAGGGGTCAGAAATAAAGTAGCAAAAGTGAGAGTGAAAGTGAGCAGGAAGTACAAAAGGCTGTGTATATGAGACAACGGTACCCCAATGTGCACGATATGAGGAATATGGTAGTAGGGATATGGGGACTTTTTTTCTTTTTTTGGAGTATGAGAAGTATTGTGTGGTTGAGTATGGGGATAATAAGAGAGTTTAGGCAAGAGAGTTAGGTAGCTTTTTGACAGGATTTTGTTGAATATGTATAGGGTAATGATGAGTGTAGGGAATGTGCCGTATGAGTGTCTGAAAGCCAGGATTGTGGAACAGGCAATGAGGATGAAGAGTAGCGTAGGTATTGGAGGAAAACATGAATTTTGAAGAGGTGAGAATGAATGTTGGTGAGTTGTTGAAGTCGTTGTCAGTGTATGTGTGCAGGTTGGAAACATTAGCTACGAAAAAGTTTTGGGGATGAAGGGATAAATGATTATATAGTTACTGTGGAAGTTATTAGCGACTGTACCAGAGAGCATATATGAGTTTATGAATTAAAACATAAGGAGAAAATGCAATGGATGAATGAAAGGTTAACAGGGAATGATATTTTAGAAATAGTAGAGGATCATGAGCTAGATAGGTGTATGACAGAGAGTAGAAGTGTTAGTGTTAGGACTGAAGTAGCTGAGGGTATACCAGAGTTTAAGAGCTATAAGAAAGCAGTTTTAGAAGGGCTGAAGCAAATGGCAGAGCTAGTGGTTAATAGGAGCGTTAGAGCAAGTACCGTAAGTTGTGGTTAACCTTAACCCTTAAACGCCGAATGGACGTATTAAACGTCGAGTCAAAACCTCCCCCGATTGCTGAATGGACGTACCATACGTCGACTCAAAAAAGTTTTTTTAAAAAATTTGCGGAAAAATACTTATAGGCCTACCAGCCAAACCACTTTTGAATCACGCGCCTTGGGGGATGCTGGGAGTTCACGGATCAAGGCGTTGTTTTGTTTACAATCGTTACGCAGGCGCGCAAGCGCGAATTTCTTTCTTATCGCACTCAAAATGTATCAGTCACACATCTCAAAAAATTTATTCGTCACTTGGACATAATTTTTGCACCGTTTTAAATTATCCGTTACATGAAGTATTATATATGAATATGTGCGCAATTTCATTTTTAATACAACAAAAAAAATACTCACGATTGTAACTTTTATCAGTTATGAAATATTTCCATATAAAATAACGATAAGTGCCAAAATTTCAACCTTTGGTCAACTTTGACTCTACCGAAATGGTCGAAAAAACGCAATTTTAAGCTAAAACGCTTATATTCTAGTAATATTCTACTATTTACCTTAATTTTGCAACAAATTGGAAGTCTTAGCATAATATTTCGATATATGGTGAATTTATGAAAAAAACTTTTCCTTACTGTCCGCGCGGTAACTCTTCCGAAAAAAAATCATACATGCGATTGTGGTAATGTTTGCACCATTTAAAATTAGCCGTTACATAAAGTTTTTATATATGGAAATGTGCACAATTTCATGCACAATACAACTAAAAACAACCCATGGTTGTAGCTTTTATCAGTTTGAAATATTTTCATATAAAAAATAAGTGACAAATTTTCAAACCTTCGGTCAATTTGACTCTACCGAAATGGTCAAAAACGCAATTGTAAGCTAAAACTCTTATATTTTATTAATAATCCATCATTTACCTTCATTTTGTAAACAAATTGGAAGTCTCTGGCACAATATTTCGATTTATGGTGAATTTATGAAAAAAATAACATTTTCCTTACGTCCCGCGCGGTAACTCTTCCAAAAAATCATACGTGCGATTGTGGTAATGTTTGCACCATTTTAAATTAGCCGTTACATAAAGTTTATATATGAAATGTGTGCAATTTCATGTAGAATACAACGAAAAATAATTTAAGGTTTTGTAGCTTTCTCATTTTCGAAATATTTGCATATAAATCATGATAAATAGAAAAAAAAAACCATGTTCGGTCAACTTTGACTCTACCGAAATGGTCGAAAAACGCAAATTTTTATAAGCTAAAACTCTTATATTTTAGTAATATTCAATCATTTACCTTCATTTTGCAACAAATTGGAAGTCTCTAGCACAATATTTCGATTTATGGTGAATTTATGAAAAAAACTTTCCTTCCCTCCGCTCGCGGATTCTCCGCCATAAATCTCCGAATTGCGTACATCACATTCTTGGAAAATTTGCTCGTTTCATATTAGGCATTTCATAGAGTTTTATATATGAAAATGTTTGCAATTTCATGTAGAACAAAAGGAAAAATATTTGAAGGTTGTAGCTTTTCTAATTTCCTAAATAATTGCATATAAAAAAAATTTATAAAAAAATTTCGACATTTGGTCATTTTTAACTCGTCGAAATGGTCTAAAACTGCAATTGTGAGCTAAAACTCTTACAGTATCGTAATATTCAATCATTTTTATTCATTTTGAAACAAATTGGAAGTCTCTAGAACAATATTTAGATTTACGGTGAATTTTTGAAAAAAAAAAACAAAAAAAAAAAAAATTTTTACGTCCGCGCGTTACGAATTTGTACATCATTTTGTGATAATATTTTTCCGCCGGTGTTGCTTTTATTGTTTACAATGTGTTATATATCAAAATAATTGCAATTTAGTGTACAATACAACGAAAAAAAGAAACTCGTTAGCTTTTACCGGTTTTTTTGCACGGCGTGATTTTAATACAATTATGTATGAATTTTTCTTTTTTTCGCTACCATATATCGCATTATTTATATATGATATTGATAGTTATTTTTCATTTCTGATGATTTCATAGTAAACTCAGGCAATGACAAAAAAAGGAGCCTAAAATAAACTCTTAATCTTCAAAAACTAAGCGCGCTGTGATTTTTTGAAAAAATATTTTTTTTCCGCTTCCGCGCTCACTCAAACCGGCTCCGGCATTCGGGGGAGTTTTTTATTTTTACCGCTTCGGCGTTTTTAAGGGTTAATAGAGATCGGGGTGCAAGTGTTGGAAGAGTATGGGCCGTTAGTCGTGAACAAGAACAGCAACGTTATAAATGTGGGAAGACAGGACACAAGAATAAATGTCGGTTGGGATCAGGAGCATGCTTCGGGTGTGGGCAAATGGGCCATTCAGTGAGTGAGGGTAAAAAAGATAAGGATATTAAATGTTACAGGTGTAGACAGGTAGGGCACATAGCGAGATGTGTTGGGGTACCCATGAGAATGTGATTTGCAGTAACTGTGGGAATAACAGGCAATATGCTAAAATGTGTAAAGAACAGCATGCGAAGTGTGCTGAGTGTGGAATGGAAGGTCATGTAGAGGGTGTTTGTAGGCAAAAGAGGATGAATCAGGCTGGGATTTCAGGAAACTAGGTGTTAAGGGGATTCAGTTGGGTGGGTCCTCTAGCATACAACAGTATGTTCAGGAGAATGCGATGAGGGAATGGTTGAGGGTGAATAAGTATGAGCTAAGTGTCAGTGAACAAACTGGGTCTGGGAGATCGACAGTTAGTGTTGGTTGAGTATGGAAAGAAGCAGAAGAGTGTAGAGAGAGGGAGTGGAAGGAAGAAGCGTAAACGTAATGATTAAGGGTGTTTAGTGTTAGGGTCAAATGGTTGATAAATCGTGTAATACGGATGACTTTGAGGGAATGAAGGATATTTGTTGTGTATGTGGGAGTAAGTTGGAAAAAACTGTCAGTCAGATTCAGAATTAGCTATGTTATTTGGTGTTTTCTTGATTGATATTGATGTTGCATGGTTGTTGTGCGTGTGTCTGTCTGGTGATTGTTAAGCTGAAGAGGTTTGTTGTACTTGATTTTGCGTTTTGGTGGTTTCGTGAGTTGTCTGTTGGAGACAGTGTTGGTGGTGGTGGGGGTTTGTTTGTGCTGGGCTGGAGTTGTTGTATGATTTCTCGTGTTGTTTTCGAGTGGTGATTAGGGGAGTTGTTTTTTGGAGTTGTATGGTTTTGGTGCTGTCTGTCTTGGGTAGTGAAATTCGACTGGTGGTTGTGTGTCGAACTAGCCTATATCCAGCGGACAGCACAGCGCCTAACCCTGAGTATCCAGAGTCTGAGGTGAGTAAATGTATTTGTGTTTTGTGTGTTCTGTGTTCGGTGAAGAGGAAAGTTTGATAGTCAGTACGACTAAAGTAACTGTGATGATCGTTGACTGTGATTCCCACTAATCTCATCTACTGGCATTTCAAGTGTCAACCTAGGAAAGAAGGGTTTGCCTTGCAAGAGGATTCTTTGGCATGGAAATTCATAAAAGCAGACTAAGACAGATTGGAGAAGCTTGGCAAGTGAGGTTATAAAGAGACTGATGAATCATTTTTCAAATTTGGATTTAAAAAAAGAAGTAGCTGAGGGTCTTATTTCCTTTTCTTTGTTGGGGCCTCATAACAAGGAAGTAATGGCAGGGCTGTGAATGAAATAGTGATAGGCTAATCCCATAAACCAATCTTCTTCAAGTCTATGCTTCAGTTAGAAGAGTTATTCTTCATATCCCTGGAGTAGCAGGAAGAGACCTTATTTCAGATTGTAATGCACACTTGCTGTGTACCTTCGTTCTTTTAGTTTTGTCCTGTACATTTTATTATCTGATTTTTCAGTTCGTTTATTCTTTCTTGCTGGGTTTTCTTTACTTCTATGGCATACATGGCATTGCTGATCTCTCCCAGTACAACTTCCCTATCATCACCCTGTTACATTTTTTCACCAACGACTGCATTGGGCATGTTTGCTATCTGCATTACTTTAATTTGGGTCTATTCACTTGTCCTCCGAAACAGTCTTTTTTGTGTGTTGATTGCCACACAAATGTATCTTATTTGGACAACTATTTTTTATTTCAAAGTGCTGCATATTTTTACACTTGTCAGTATTGTACTAGTTGTTGAATATTAATATATTGCTTTAGTCTTTATTTATATTTATATTTAGGCCAAATTCACTTGCTGTTTCTATAAGAATTCTTATGGCTTTTGATATTTATTCCAGTGAGTGTCATAGGATTAATCTGCCATCTGTATATGATAGTGACACAATTCTCATAATTTAATTTTTAAATCACCCCCTCCCCACCCACATTGCATTTTCCAGTTTTCTCGGTAATCAGGTAAGTTTCTAACTGGAAGAATATGGGATGATCCACTACGCCTCCACCGTATTCCATTTGTAATATTTAGTTCTTGCTGTGTATTGTTATGACACAGAGTTGCTGCGTCATTTCTACATATCCTTGCTGCTGCACTTACTTCTTCTGCATCTTGTCTATATTTCCTCATACCCTCAAAAAGGTTCTGTCTTACTGAATCAAATGCTTTCTAGATATCTATAGATCCACAAATAAGGTTTTTTTAAATATATTTTTTTTTGCATACAACATTACATAATGTACAAGGGTTATAAGATCCTCTTTGTGCATTAACGCCTGATTGCAGATCAATGAATCTTCTCCATATTTCTAATGTTTCTGTTTTGGTCTTCAAGATCCTCATGTGTTTACGACACATTAGTTAAGGCTATTAGACTAGGATCTTTCACCCTGGGGTGTTGTTTCTTGGCATAAGTCTTGCTTTTTTTACCTAAACAAAACTGTTCTGTTTGCTAAAAAAACCTACTATTCAGTATATTGTTTAAATATTCTGCTAACTCCCCCTTCTAAGGGTGCGGGGCCGGTCCAAAGTTTTATTCTCCATCTAGCTTTTCACTGTTCCATGGGCTTAATTTACGTTCAGGGCTAGGTCTCACACTGCATCCATGCCATGTGGCCATTTCAGTGATATGTGGAATAACATATGCTGTTCCAATTTGTTCTAATTCTCGCCTTGGTCTTTGAATTATATCCTCCATGTCATGATACAGTTCACTCGAACTCTCACTCTACATTTCGTTTATTTTGTGCTCTTCCTTTTGACATACGGTCTTCCAGTAGCAGTAGCGGTATTAGTAATATGGATATATCTTTGAAACGGCTCTCCTTTACGTGTTCTATTTTGCCTTTAGTTCTGCTTAAAGTACATTTTTCCACTGTTTTTGACGAGTCTATATCTTTTCCTAATATTATTGTATTCTGGTGGGTCTTAAAACGGAATGCTCTAGGTTCTGAATTACTTTGAGAGCATAAACATATAGTGTCTTCTCCTTTTAATCATTTCCTGTCATTTAGTTCTAGCGCATTTAATCTAGCTCTGCTAAGCAGTATACTTATTCGGTGTTATCATAACAAGCTTCCATTTTTATTTTGCCCATAAATTCTATGTAGATTTTCAATGTTGGTTTTTCATATTGGTACGATTTTCACTTGGGGATGCACAATTAATTATGTTTGCACAGTTAAATACATCAGAAGAATATTAGCTATACAATGGGGGTTTTAGGGGATATAAGGGCCCTATGGAGTAACTTACGAATTACACAAAATAAGAACATGAAGTTGCTGTAACCCGGTGTTTGTACGGGATACGGGAGCAATGATGTGTAGTGGAAGGGATCCCACTGAGCACACGGAGTGAAGAACAGCATCCACAGCTGATCACAGCAAATCTGCAAGTAGATGCAATGAGATTACACAGATAAACAAGACGTGGTTCTGGATCGAGGGGGATGTACTGGCGGTACCCAATAACTCAATCCCACAGCACTGAGTTACCTTTATGTTATCGTAAAATTGACCACTTTGCCCTTGGGATGAGAATACCCAAATGAAATAAAGTCAAAGCATAAGGACGTGACTGACTGTTGGAAGAGCCTTGGAATTGGGCACTTTACCTTCTAACTCTATAGGAGATGAAGTCCTCTCGTCTTCCTCGGGAGTGCCAGCAAGGGAGGAGAATGGCCAAATCAATGTTTCAAAGAATAACTTAAGGCTAGCAGCAGCCACATTCGAAAAAGGGGGGAAAGGGGGGGGTGGGGGGGTTAGCTACTGACTTCGCCAGAGTTGGACCGTTTTCCTTGAATCCCTAAAAGTCTCAGAGCGCTGGGATTCTGTAGGTCCTTTTATACCTTTTGGGGCTTACCCATTGGGCATCCCGACAGGTGGTGCTAGATGTCCAACCGCGTGTCGTACACGAGGTCTTCCAGACATGTGGTCGATGCTACTTGTCCCTTAAAATGTGGTTGCTTCCTTCCTGGTGTCATGTGCACTACCGCTCAGGGCAGGAATTAATTTTCTCCTTGGGCAGCCACCTGCTGACCAAGGTCTTGCAGTCAATGCAGTCATAAAAACAAGGACAGATTAACAGAGTTAAATCTCCAAGGGAGTGGTGAGCAAATGGTAAGGGCGAATTTTTCCTGTATCGTATTTTATAAGCAAATGCAAAAATTATTCTTTTCTCTCTAACTTTACATTAATTTAAAGAGGAAATGGCGTCATATTTTTTACTATGTTTCTCTTTTCCATGCTTTACCCATGTATCATTGTTTTAATTGCATTCTTTCAATCAATTCAATTTTCCTTAGATGCTAGTCTAACTCCGTATATTCAGTGATTTGCAAAATCCGAGAAGTATTCATTTTTATATGGGTCTAAAGTTGTTTTGTGTATGCTTCAGATTGGATAGTTAATTCTTCGCATTTCTAGATTTCCAGAAAGAGAAGCTCCTATTTATGATCTTCAAGTACAGCTTGCTGTGTACTTTGATCTTGTTTATATATATATTTTTTTTTGCAAAGTATTTATTTCATATATGCTGAGTTTCATCACTTCCATGGCGTACACGAATGATGGCCATTGGTAATCCTCTCCATTACAGTTTACCTACGATAATCCTGCTACAACTTTTGCCAATAACTGAGTGGCTGTGTTAGCCAATTGGTTTGCCTTGATTTGGGCCATGTCTGGTTGTTCTCTGAGCAATCTCTTGTGTTATTGCTGTTTTTTTATGCATTCATTGTGCTGCATATTTTATCCGCATGGTCTTTACTGTCCCAGTCACTGAATCTTAATATACTGCTTTTAACGTTTTTAATATTTAGGCCACACATTCACCTGCTTTTTCTAAACGAATCTTTGCGGCTTTTACCTTTTATTCCAAAGACTGACCCAGGATATATCCTTCTTCTACATAGAGCAATACAACGACCCTAATATTTCATCCTGCATCCTACCAATGTATTTTCTAGCTTTTATGTTTCGGTTATCAATGTTTAGTTACTAGTAAGAAAGGTATGGTTACTCCATAAACGCCTGCCGTATGCCATTTGTTCCATATTCAGATATAGTGTTATTCTATCATGTGTACATATGTTTGCAACTGCTTTCCTGACCACAGCGTGTAGTCTGTATTTCATCTAGACCTCATTTTTCTCGTATCTACTGAGTCAAAAGCTTTCTAGAATCTATAGATACTACAAATTAGGGTTTTTTTTTCTTCTGTACGTCTCATGTAGTTCTATGTGCATGGAAATCATTAATCCCTCTTGTAAGCTTAGCTTATATATTCTAGGTACTGGCGGTATTATTTCTATTATTAGAATTAATATTAATTAATTAATCAATTAATACGAAGATGAACCAACCCTATTCATATGAAACAAGTCCTTAGGGTCCATTCTCTTTGCAATTCAATATTCCAAAGAATTTAGTATTCATTAGGAAGAGAAGGTTAAGGGAAATACAGAAAGAAGAGGTCTCACTTATCAAAAAGGAAAAAATAAGTCTGCGAGTACTCTTTTGCTATTTTGTGATATTTGATTTCTTAGCCTTTTTTGCTTTAGTCTTAAATCTGGCTTCCCTTTGTGAATTCTGCTTGATTTTTTCTCCTTTGTTATTTTTTCTCATATTACCTACTGGGTCCATCTTTTATTTGCTGTAGTTGCCATTTGTTTTCTTGCAATGATTTCATTTTCAGTCATAACATTAACCTTGCACTGTTATTTGGTTGACAAATATCTTCTTTGAATCCTCTTAGGCTTCTGGTTTGTTCTTCGTTCCAGACTTGTTCAAATGTTTTTCTTTTCATATATTCCTTACGTGTGATGTCAGTGTTCCATTATTTTGTTCATTGCTTTCGCTTTTATTCATTTCCTTTTCTTCTTCATTGTACAATACCAGGCTTTAGTCGTCTGTTTCTTCATTGACTGATGTCTCCCTGTAGCATATTTTCGTTGTTTTCGCTTCCTTCTAAGTATTTGGTGCGTTGTTCTTGTTCTTGTTCATTTCCTCTTCAACTAGGTGTTTGCGTTGTGGTCGTAATACGGGGTATGTAGTCTTTTTCCCTGTTGTTCATCATTAAGACGTTTCAGCTAATTTCTTAGCTTTACCCCATTTTCGATCCCTTCATTCATCCAGGGAGACACGTATATTTCAACATTATTCTCCAGTATTCTGTTTTGTTTGTTCTTTTCCGAGCGTCATCTTTAGTTAGGCTACATTGTCCATATCATTCAGTTTCTTATATATTTTCCACCTTCTTTACATTCCATCGTTTTTTTAAGAGTTGTGCTCATCTGCATTTTCAGGTCAACAATGATACAATCAATAGCGACCTCTTTGATCATCACCTTGAGCCACATGCCCAATTTTCAGAACAGTGGTGAATGTACACAATTGATCTTTATACAGTTCTGCTATTTTAAGATAGAGCTGAAAACATGATAAAATTAAGAAAAAAAAAAAATTAGGTTACAACTAAGAAATAACAATTTAAGAATAAGCATTGCGGAACAAGACAATCTGGAAGCAAATGAGCCATCTATTTAGCCATGAATAATTATTACCTTGTCCCCTCACACAAAAAAGACATATAATTAATGCAATGGTGATCTTTGCAGCTATAAATCAAATGAAAAAGAAAACGGATAACAGAAATAGAAAGAAATGACATACGTCAAATATTATTTCGTTTCCCTATGGATGAAGTCATTGTGAAGAATTGCACCATCGCTATGTATGAGGTCATTGTGAATTCATGTGGAATATAAACTGGAATGTAAACATTAGCCAAAGGCTATGTGCTGAGACCTATGAAGTCATTCACTGCTAAAAGGGAAATTGAGATTAAAAAGGTCTGAAAGGTGTATGTAACGAGGAGGAAGCTGTAAAAAACAGACTACAAGCAACTTCTAATCAACCGCCCACTCGTCAGAAGCGATCCACTACAATCAATGGGAATATTTCCTCGGCAAAGACACCGTGACTTTACGTTGGTTAGATTGGTAATCATGTGCTTTTCTAAGTCTGTCTGGTGACAGGAAAATGAAAATGGAGTGATGGGATTATGATGATGATGTCGATGATAAAGGTATCCAGTCTGTTCTCTGGTGTTCCAATGAATCAACGATAGTAGAGGTAAGAACTATAGGGAAAAAATGGTTTCGCTGGAGAACGTTTGCAATAAACTGAGTGTCCTCATCAAAAGTGATAGATACCGAAACATTGCAATATACTGAGTGTCCTCATCAAAAGTGATAGATACCGAAACATTGTCTATGTTGAAACTTCGACGAGAGATTGTACTTTGCCACAAGTTGTATGCATATTAGTTGCGAGAAGCGTTGTGTTTGGTTATTTCATGTATAGATTGTAAGTATACGTGTAATAGCGCTTAAGTATCGGTCATCGGTTGTTTGTGGATTTGATAGTTAGTCGAACGTTTTGGTGTTCGTTAGCTGCGACAGTGAAGGCGATCGAGAAGCAGTCATAATTAAGGTACCATCCGGACAATACGCTGTCCTGCGATCTCTGAGAGTCACTGGGGTCTCCGAGCCTAAACCACTTTAGTATTCTTATTAAAAAGTTCTACTCCTAGGTGCAAGTGCTAACCTGGCGGAAGCTCCTTGGAACGCCGTATTTAGTACTAGTCCCTCGTCGGAGATCACCATATTAGTATATACACATTTCTGTATCGTGTGGTCGACAAATTATATTTATTAACGATATTAAGTACTTGACAAGGCGTCCCAAGGAGCTTCGGCCATGTTTAGTACTAGCGCCTCTGAGTAGCTATGTGAGGCGTAGATAACAAGCGAGAGTAGCACCAAAAGTTCATTTCGGGAAAATCTTTTAGGAGATATGCATACATAAGAATAAGGAGAATGTCTTATGGCGTCCTTTGGATGAGGACCAGAGGTTAAGACAGGTAGCTGGGTACTGATTATTTATTTACAGACAAACAGGGTTGACATAGGCAGGTGCGGACGGATAAGTAGTGCAGTCTCGCACCGCGAACAGAAATGACTCTGAGACAGTAAATTTGTGTTTTCTTACAGACATAGATTTAGATATATTAAGGCGTACAAATAATGGAATTGCATGTGTTATACATTGGATGGAAGTAAGACCAACGCGACTTGATGATTGGATACAATGAAAATAGGGAAAAAACGTTGTCCTTACAAATACTCCGCCCCAAGACAATGATTATGGAGTAATTATTGGATAACAATCTTGGAGGCAGGGGGCGACCCCGTGTCCTTGTGACACTTGTTGTGGGGCGTCCTCGAGTATAGTCCTTTGGTTTTGCTGACTGACAGGATGCCTCCCCTGGCGGTAGCCTGGGGGGTTCTACTGTACGCTGGGGCGACCAAGGCTGTGAGAGAGAGAGCTGCATTGTGTGGTGGTGGAGTGGGACTGGGCTGTGGGGATCCCCAGGTGTGGCAGCGGCGTAGGTGAGGAAGTCCCCAGCGCGGCAGCGGCGTCCCGCCGGGCAGGCAGAGCGGAGCCACAGGTGAGCAGCGGTGTCACCAGGTCGGCAGGCAGGGGAGGCCCACAGGCGTGGCAGCGGTGTCGGTGGGTGAAGAGGACTACATGGCGGCAGCGTCGGAAGGGGTGAGCTGCACAGGCGTGGCATCGACGTCAGGAAGGCCGAGCAAGCCCCACGAGTAATGGCAGCGTCACGGGCTCAGGTCCCTCGATGTAGCAACGGCGTCGGCAGGTAGGGGAGGCCCACAGGCAGTGACGTCGGGGGGGCCGAGCAGGCCCACATGTGCGGCAGCGACGTCGGGTGGGTAAAGCACGTCCCTAGGTGTAGCAGCAGCGCCAGCAGGAAGGGGAGGTCGTCTGGGGACCCGCAGGTGCGGCAATGGCGCCGGGGGATGAACTGAGGAGGCCCGCAGGTTCGGCGGGTCGAGAAGATATCTGGCGTCTCCCGGTGAGGCAGAGGATGGCAGCGACGTCGGATGGATGTTTCTGAACCGCCGCCTGAATTTTATGTTGGTTGACCAGCACACCCAGCTACCCGTCCTCGAAATAAACGCCAAAACACGCTGGGAAGCGTGCCGTGATTAGTCTGTTAATGGCGTTGGTGTCGTCCTCGCAGTGGAGTTTTCAGAGACCTAAACTGTGGTGTATTGAGCCCGTTAAAGGTTCTCTGAAGGTGAGCGGCCATATTAGTCCGTTAAAGGCTGGGCTCCTAAACTGCTGTGTCAACCAACTCGGGGGGACCAGGTCACCAGTTGTGAGGACCAGGGATTAAGACAGGTAGCTGGGATACTGATAATTTATTTATGTTGTTGTTTAAGATTAAGCTGGCCTTGTGCCAGCACGGGCTCTTGCTCACAGAGCTTTATTTACAGACAAACAGGGTTGACATAGACAGGTGCGGACGGATAAGTAGTGCAGTCTCGCACCGCGAACAGAAATGACTCAGACAGTAAATTTGTGTTTTCTTACAGACATACATTTAGATATATTAAGGTGTACAATAATGGAATTGCATGCGTTATACTCGGCGGAAAGGCCGCAGAATGCTCTATTGGATGGAAGTAAGAACAACGCGACTTGATGATTGGATACAATGAAAATAGGGAAAAAAAGCGTTGTCCTTACACCGCCTTGAGAATAGAAAGTTCATATCAAATACGTATATACTCATTAATGTATGCAACGCAATGCAGTGTCTTAAAATTG
>NC_061107.1:122161002-122171374 GCF_015104395.2 Macrobrachium nipponense
CAGCAAGCAGCCAGAAGGAAAAAAAGCTTGTCATTCACTTCTGCAAATCATCTCTTTTAATATTGGTTCATTTACTGGGTAATTGTTCTGTATAATTGTCGATCATTCACTTATTATCCCCCCCCCCATCCCCCCACTCTCTCTCCACAATAGTAATGTGAGCTGACTGGTGCCAGTTGTCAGTAAGGCGCTGCTGAAAGTCAGGAGAAGACGACCAACTTCTGTAAATTATCTCTTATAATATTGGTCCATTTACTGGTTCGTTTACTCGTTTCCCACTACGCGTAATTGTACTGTATAATTGTCGATCATTCACTTATTATCCTCCCCTCCTCTCTCTCTCCACAATAGTAATGAGAGCTGACTGGTGACACTGTTGTCAGTAAGGCACTGCTGAAAGCCAGGAGAAGACGACCAACGCAGTACTTTGTGTGCATTCAACTAGTTACTTGCTAAAACTTTATACGTTTGATGTATTTGAAAGTTGTATTTCTGAAATTGAATAAAATTAGTTATGTTGACTACGTTTTATTATTCCCTCGCTTTTTTTCCATCTGGCTGCTTGCTGTATGGACGTTTTGTAAACTGACCAACGATGATTTTGTAAACTGACCAAAATCTTAGTCGTTTTTGCAAAATGTAGAGAAATTTAGGTCATTTTGCAAATGACCAGGATTTGGTCCCTTTGCATAATGGCCTGCAATTTTGCAAAATGACCAATTTTGCAAAATGGCCGTAACATATATATATATATATATATATTATATATTATATATATGATATATATTATATCTATATATATATTGATATATAGATATATATATATATATATATATATATATATATCTATATACATATCTATTATAACTATATATATATATATATAGAGTATATATACATATATCATATATATATATATATACTATATATATATATATTAAATATATATATATATCTATATAATATTTATATATATGATCATATAGAATATATATATATATATAGATATATATAATATATATATATATATAGATATATATATATATATATATATATATTGAACAGAAATCCTAGGGAGGAGAATGAATAGGACCAACTAAAATCCAAACTTATTTATTAGAAATGACTGAATAAGTGAACAGTAACTGCTTGTTTGTTGTCTGGACTGGATTCTATCAAGTATAAGAAGACCGATGACACCAGATCTCCCAATCCTCCCCAATTCCGTCCCACTCACTAAAACACGAGAAATATGAGAATTAAAAAATTTGAAATACCGAAAGCACAACGAAGTAATATACTAGTCCCGTCGTAATAATTGAAATTCCGTACAAGTGAATATGGCAAGAACTCTTCTTACAAAATTAAGAGAAACCTTTATAGCAATGAAAATCCGCTAAATATGAAATATGAAATATAAAGTGTGGCAACAGGCCTATACTATATAAATTCAAAGAGAAGTTTACGAAAGCTGGATCACATACTATAAACCAACAAACCTATACGGGAACAACGTGAATGAACAAAATGAAAAGAACTGCTTTCGTTTAAGGATTACGATGAATTAGCGAGCTTTATTATTTAAAAGGGCTGAATGCAAGGAACAGATTATTTTAATGAATCTTGGGAAAAATCTTAAAGCCACGAAATCACGGTGTCTAATGAAAGTGACATACCTCAAGAAATTTCCATCCTTAAAACTGCTAGCACAAGACATCAGTTGATGGCATGCGACGTTCTGTCGTTGGTGTCGATGGCTTGAGGCTACTGTAGCAGATGAGGGTTAATTAGTGCTCCATTGCGAGTGAAAGTTCCACAGAATACTGAGTTTCCAGTTCTTCGTACTATGAAGGAGCTGTGAGCTGAGCTGCAAACTATGAAGGAGCTGTGAGCCGAACTCCCAAACCTTCGGCCCCATTCTTGCCGCGAAGAAAAAAACATAAAACAGCCGTTTCTACCTGAGTGGAGTATTTCAGGCAGTCAAAGTTCTCCAACAAGGATTCGGGAAGGAGGTGGTGTCACTTTAAACACTGTCGTGATTTCTATACAAATTTACATTCACACAAAAGCAATTATTTTAAACATTTGTCACAAAAATGTTAGAGAAAAAGTAAAGTTAACGTTACTAAAAAAAAAAAAAAATATTAGAAATGTAAAAGTCTAAACAAATAACTGAAAATTTATATTTTCTTCACTCCAAGGAAGGGAATTTTGATTCCATTACGAATCAAATTTATGTATACAAAGTTACATTAATAATGTAAGTCACAAGAAAAAAAAAAATTACAGGTAGTAACCTAGAAATTATCAGAATATCTTTAGTCTTTATTTCAACTCTCAATGGCTGCCCTTCTTTTGGGTCTTGCTGAACATTCAACAAACACTTGGGCCAGGAAGAGTGATCATTTCATCATTATTAGGCAACTCTTCTTTTCTAAGTAAGGGTATCAACGTGGAAGAGTGCCGCTTCAATATCTCTCTGCTAAATTTTACCTTTCATAACTATGGCACCCGTGACTTCATTATGAAGATTTTTCACTACGTTCTTTAACAATAGCCATTGGGTAGTTACTTTGTTTGGTCATTGGTTCTTTATTAGAACAATATCACCTCTTTGAAGAATTTTGTGCGTCACGGGCTTATACCTGTCTTTTAAGTTAACTGCTTGGTGGATAAGAGTACATAAGAATTCTTCGTTATAAATATCTATGAGCTTGTTACGAGTTTTCTGAAGTTTTTCGTAATTATTTTTCACCTTGTTTAAGGGCTCAAAGGGCATCCATTCAGGTTCAGGATTTTCTCTGAAGCTCTGGAATAACGTTCAAAGAGAACAAGTCATATCCTCTAATTAAAACTTCAGCGTGATTGAATCAGGAACACAGTCACCAGATGAAGTCTCTCAAGGCTTCCTTGAAGGCAATTGGTCGCCTGTTCACGAGATGAACGGTCTTGCCAAACAATAAACTCAAAATCTCTATATGGCAAGATATTTTTACCAATAGAGCCAAAAAGGAGTCTCTTGGTTAACCTTTACACAAATTTCAACCCATTGATCCTAGTTTACTATGACCTTTAAAGAAATGATCAAAGGATAAGGGTTTGAACATTATTTTCATCAAAATATTTACGAGTTTCATGATCTTTAAAAAAATCTGAAATAATATTTGCACCAGCAGTCAACTGCGTCCCTAAATCGGAAATACAAAAACTAGGGATACCAAACTCGAAGCAATGCAACTGGAACGCTCTTAAGAATTCTACGACAGACAGGTTTTGAACAAATAAATTTTCAAATTTATGGCTCTGACCACATACAGGTAATGCAAAGAATCCACACTTTAGAATTTTGACCATATAATTTTACAGTGAACGGTCCCATGAAGTCTACATAAATATTATTAAATGGTATATTAGAAGGGTTTAATCTACACATTCTGTATGGACTTTGGTTAAGCTTAACAGTCCGTTCATTAAAACTACGACACGTCGTACAAGTTTAGTATCCTTTTGACAATGGAGAAAAAGTGTGGGATCCAAAAAGTTTTTCCTTAGCTCGGTCAACAATGAATAACACCCAGCATGGGCCAATTTCCTGTGCATGTCAGGATGATGAGTGGGGAAAATAAGAACACTATTCTTTGCCAGAAGTAAAGGAAAAACTGTACCGCTTAAAGCGCTCAACACTCCTGAGACGCTCACATTTACTTCGGACTCTCAACAACCCATCCCTGTCCATGAAAACATTAAGCTGTTTGACAATATTTGGGATATCCTTAACATTCCTTGAATTAGAGTGGAAATACTTAAAAACCTCAGGGAATTCAGATTGCTGATCTTTTAATATTATTTGTCTAGTAGCTTCTGAAAAAAAGTTCGCATCATCTTTATCCTCAAAGTGAGAAAACCTGTCAGGATACTTAGATTTTTACTTTAGCTTTCAGCTTGTTTACAAAGATTAAAATCTTGCTGTAAACCTTCACCAAACGATTGAAGCTGGAGAAACCTGTCTAACGGCATTAAAATTCTTCAGACAGCCAACCTGTGAGTAACTTGAAAGCAAGCCATGAGTTTCAGAGCTAGGGCTTATGTTATCAACATCTGCAAGAGGATTTGGTATAATCACCGAAAAAATATCGTCCCTACTAAGCTCTGGAGTGATATAATTAGATAAAAAGGGTGGACCACTGTAATAATTACTCTTCGCGAGCTGTTTATGGGACATATTTCGGGTTATGCAGTCTGCTGGATTTTTTGTTCCAGAAACAAATGAAAATTTTATGGATGAGTTTCACATAACTTTGTAATATGTTTGATCCTATTCATTACGAAGACTGACCTTTTCTGCATCTTGTCTAATTTCGTGGAATATGTTTAATTTAACCATGCTAAAGATACAAGACTATCTGAAAATATTTCAATTTCAGTAATGTGGATTGGTTTAATGCACGAAGGGTCCAGCAAGATCTGAATACAAATCTAAAATACACTCTGTGGCTAAAGCAATGCCTTGGATCTCCAAGGAAGGGATGCTTTTGCATTCCAGCTGTTTATTGACAATTCTATTCTTTCCTGAAAGAAAACTTATTTCCTTGGTCTCTAAGTCTTTGATATAAATTGACAGCACCATACATTGATTTACTGCTATCAGAAAATCCTATCAGCTTGTAAGAGCTCTGTCTTTTCCCAACAAATCTCTTAATCTCGACAACAAGAGAGGCATTAGCTTGTTTAGCAATTAATCTCCATTCACGTAAAACATCAGAGAGTCTGATCCCATGTTAACTCCTTTTGCATTGCAATCTGTGCAAGAACAACCTACTTCTATTTAGTAAAGGAGCATTATAGTTATGAACGTCATATTGTGATGCAATGCTTCTTAGAATTAACCTTTTAGTATTAGCTGTGGGTCGAGGTTAATAGGGTTTTGGTCGATAGGGTATCTTTTGAAACGATCCCATCGCATGCCAAGCAATTTTACCTTTATAGGAGTTTCTCCTTCAAGATCAGGAGTCAATGAGAGATTGTAAACTACTGTCATTTGACATGAATTGCTGAAGACCAAATTTGTAAGGTTCAAAAATAGAGTTCAGCTGATTGTAAGCCCATATTAAATTAAATTTCAGAGTCCTCTGCTGTAAAAGCACAATTGTCCATATAACAAAGTTGATAAAATTAAATGTTTCAAGTATCTAATACCTGATGAATCATCCTCAGAGTCGAGAACCAAAATTTTGAAAAAAAGACACCTAACAATAAAATTGTGGGTGAACAACGTAACCCAAAAGGTAAACGAACATTCTTGTAAGCTATAATAGAAAAAATCCCTCTTCTGAACATTTCGAAACCATAGGAATAAAAGTTTTTTTGTTTATTTTGATCAATTTCTTCCAAACTAATATTATTGAAAGCCTTTTAATATACAAAGGTGCAAATGAAGGGGTCAAATCTTAAATGCAACAAAGCAGAAGAAATTTTATGGTTAAGTGTAGGACCGGGTATAAATTGCTTGGTTATGACTAACTGTCATGGGTTTTGTCGGGTCCTTTTCACAAAGATTGGAGAGAAACACTATTCTACATTTTGTAGTCTCTCTATCTGGTTTGAATATTGGCATATGTGGCAAGAAGCTATGCTCAGGATGAGTCTCTATAAAGTCATCAAGGTCATTAATTTTTCAATGATACCAGCAGCAGCTTGTTCTTGGAAAGTGTCATTCATTAATTTTAAATTTTCTTCATTCTTTAAAAGTTTGTTCAAATTAGCCCTTAGAATCAGTGTTGCTAACTTACGATTTCTACCCAGCAAATGACTAACTTTAGGATTCCAAAGAAGAGGCATTTTTGAGTGTCTCCTCTTTCGTCACGCACTGTATTGTCTAGAGCAAATTTTTACTAAATCATTATTTATCTCAGAAGTCTCACATCATAGATCTGATTATCATGATTTGTGTAATATGAACATTGACTCTCTAAAATGTCATTTGTAGCTCTTTGCAACTCTGCATCAACAAGATCACCTTTATCATTGAAGACTGAAAATTAGCATTATAACAATCTATAACTTCAAATGCAATTATCTGTGGATGTCAGACAAGAGGTATTTTTTATAGGAAAGTAATTCCCAAGGTCCATTATTGAATATGAATTTGAAATTAATTGGCAAATCCTCCAAGTCATGCAATAGCTGATTAATATCTCCCTTCAATATGATTCCAAAGGAGTCTGAGAATATAAGGACATTTTCCTTTCACCAAAGAGTACTTCTGAATCTGGTATACAATCACGAAGATTTACAACCCTAAATGAACTCTATAATCACTGATTTCATCCTGGCAATTCTTTTAAAGATTCGTCTGCTAATTTATAATCCCTGCATGAGAAAACCATCAACAACTTTTCTCAAAGTTTGGAAGTTTTAACACATATTAATTGAAGGAATACACAAAGCCTTAATAGTTTTCAACTCATCACCAAACTTCGCATTAAATTCTACTAATTTACTCTTATATGTCTTGGGTACATTAATACCGTTTATAGTGATAGAAAAGTTATCCTTAATGACTTTTAGATCAAGCTGGATGCCAAACTTTCAGTTATAAAGTTTGACTGGCAACCACCATCCTTCAATCCTCTCACTCTTTTGCCACCGATTTTACATGTAAATGTAGGCAATATCGATTCACCATCGGTATACCCCTGCAAAGCTTCTGTTAGAGTTATCAAATTGCTACTAGCAGTGTTCAATTTGGAATTATCTTTTGATTTATATCCAAACCAGAATCTACCTTTGGATTTATCAGCTGTGCTTTCTTTCTTACGTGGATTCCCAAAACAAAGGTAAGACATATGCCACCCTTTACAGTTATTACTACACCGGGAGTTGAATTTAAATTTACAATTATCTGAAGTATGATTAAGGTTCCCACATTTAATGCCAGCCGGATAAAAACTAACCAACTTATCAATTTTCTCTTGTGGAGTCTTAAATACTGGACACCGGTAAACTGGGTGTGAAATATCCCGGTCTACAACTATGCAAAGGGAACAAGGTTTTGATGACCTAGTTTTGTCTTTAGAATAATCTACTTTCACAGCAAGGCTAGTAGTACATTCTCGAGAACTGACCGAATTCAGTACAGGCGAATCAGATTTTTTCTTACGTTCTTTAAAATGTTTCTGTGAAAAATACCGCTCGCTCGCTTCAAAAAAGTTATCAGTAATTTCCATTAAAGCAGGTTATTCGAATGATTAGTTATTTGAATCAAAATATTTCGAAAAGACTCATTCAGGCCTGACCAGAAAAAATATTGAAGGAAAAAAATCAACATCAATTTTCAATTTCTTAATACCTTCAGTAATATACTTAATCTTAGAGATGTATTCAAACGGATCATCTTCATAAGTTAACTTCATTTCTGATAACTGCTTAATAATATTGAACTTCTGTTTTCCTGGGGAAGCCAAAGCATTAGTCAGTAATTCTTTAGCATGAGTGTATCCTTGCTTATCAGCTTCAAGGGAATTAATCAAGATTGAAGCTCTCCCACTAACTTGCTGCTTTAACAAACAGAAATTTATCGTAATCTGGGTACGAGAACTTGTTAATAGTTTCCTCGAACTGAAGAAAGAACTTATTTAAGTCTTCACCATCACGACTGGTAAATGTGGGAAGAGGGGCTGTTGGACGTTTAAGGAGACTACGAGCCGAATCAAGCGAGGACTGACTAAGAGAAGGTACATCTTCTAACAAAGCTATACACTCACGAATTTTAGTCAAATAATCATGACTCAATTCAATATCCTCTGCAAGTACAAATTCATCCTCATTCTCACCCCATTAAGTGCTTGAATTTTAGAATCATGAATCACCTAGTTGAGCTAACAAGTCCACCAATACTGCTTTTTCGCATATCGAACAGTTTGTGATAAAGCGGGAAAACTATCCCTCTTATTGTAATTTTCAGTGACAGCCTTACGGATATATTTCCGGGAGTTAACTAACAGTTTAAGATCAGCCATGGTTAATGATAGCAATATCAAAAAATTTCAAAAAAATTTCCAAATATATGAGAAAAATTTTACCCCAAGTAAATATCAAACACGACAAAAATATAAAATGCAAATATCAAGCTACAGCAACCACAAACCAAGGCCAACCAACAACAAGCAGTTTCGCATTCAGTCCCCCCAGGGGTTCCATTGAACAGAAAATCTAGGGAGGAGAATGAATAGACCAACTAAAATCCAAACTTATTTATTAGAAATGACTGAATAAGTGAACAGTAACTGCTTGTTTGTTGTCTGGACTGGATTCTATCAAGTATAAGAAGACCGATGACACCAGATCTCCCAATCCTCCCCAATTCCGTCCCACTCACTAAAACACGAGAAATATGAGAATTAAAAATTTGAAATACCGAAAGCACAACGAAGTAATATACTAGTGCCCGTCGTAATAATTGAAATTCCGTACAAGGTGAATATGGCAAGAACTCTTCTTACAAAATTAAGAAGAGAAACCTTTATAGCAATGAAATCCGCTAAATATGAATATGAAATATAAAGTGTGGCAACAGGCCTATACTATATAAATTCAAAGATAAGTTTACGAAAGCTGGATCACATACTATAAACCAACAAAAAAACCTACGGGAACAACGTGAATGAACAAAATGAAAAGAACTGCTTTCGTTTAAGGATTACGATGAATTAGCGAGCTTTCTTATTTAAAAGGGCTGAATGCAAGGAACAGATTATTTTAATGAATCTTGGGAAAAATCTTAAAGCCACGAAATCACGGTGTCTAATGAAAGTGACATACCTCAAGAAATTTCCATCCTTAAAACTGCTAGCACAAGACATCAGTTGATGGGCATGCGACGTCTGTCGTTGGTGTCGATGGCTTGAGGCTACTGTAGCAGATGAGGGGTTAATTAGTGCTCCATTGCGAGTGAAAGTTCCACAGAATACTGAGTTTCCAGTTCTTCGTACTATGAAGGAGCTGTGAGCTGAGCTGCAAACTATGAAGGAGCTGTGAGCCGAACTGCCAACCTTCGGCCCTTCTTGCCGCGAAGAAAAACATAAAACAGCCGGTTTCTACCTGAGTGGAGTAATTTCAGGCAGTCAAAGTTCTCCAACAAGGATTCGGGGGAAGGAGGTGGTGTCACTTTAAACACTGTGATTTCTATACAAATTTACATTCACAAAAGCAATTATTTTAACATTTGTCACAAAAATGTTAGAGAAAAAGTTAAAGTTAACGTTACTACTATATTGAAGAAAAATGTAAAAAGTCTAAAACAAATAACTGAAAATTATATTTTGTCTTCATATATATATATATATATATATATATCTATATATATATATATCTATATCTATATATATATAGATATATATAGATATATATTTTATATATATATATATATATATATATATATATATATATCTATATATATAGATATATGTATATATATATATATAGATATATATAGATATATATATATATATATATATATATATATATATAATCTATATATATATCTATATATATATTTATATATATATATATATATATATATAATATCTATCTATATTTATATATATAATATATATATATATATATATATATATATATATATATATACATATGTCAGTTTGGATATTAAGCCTACTTTGACTGTTTTTCCTCTGTACCATCAGTTGTGCCTGAGTAAAAGGTCGCACTAGACCGAAAGTGCTTGGCTATCTCGCTTTTCATTTTTCCTTCGTGGCAAAAATCTTTAATTATATATATATATATATATATATATATATATATATATGTATATATATGTATATATATACATATATATATATATATATATATATATATATATATATATAATATAGATATATATAGATATATATATAGTATATATATATATATGATATATAGATATATATATATATATATATATATATATATATATATATATATATATATATATATATATATATATATATCAATGGAAATGAAGTGACCTCCATCAGCCCCTTTCTGGGGCACTTTGAGTATTCGGTTTAAGGAAAATATGTACTAGACGTATGTTTACTTTGACGTCAAGACTTTCACAACATAAGAATGCGTAAAAATGGTAAATGGCGTTTACAGCTATTACAAGATAAAGTATCACTTTTCTAGAGCACAGTTCGTCCAACAGAAAAGGTTAATAATCTAATAAGGCTAAATAAGTGATTGAGTAGATAATATTTTTGCTGTAGACCATTGAATTGGATAAAAACATACATAATCTCTCTGATTTTACTTATGTTGAGCTGTCAGTTTTTCAACAATTTTGCTGATTGTCCAATATAAAATTGATTACACCCAC
>NC_061107.1:122176874-122236874 GCF_015104395.2 Macrobrachium nipponense
CCGTAATGCGCAGTACGTGGAATTGTCGAGTTCAAATCGCTAGATAAAATAACACTGCGGTTAGTATTTATCTTTTTAAAGTGCCGTGAACCATTCTGACTCACTTCGAAATAAGTAGATCATTTCAAATAACAAGGGATCGTATAGCCTAAAGTGAGCTGAAACATAGTAATGTAATCGTAGCCTAAGTTCTACGTATACTAAATAACATTTAAGACATTCATTACGAATGGTGGACTCGTTATGCCTATCCATTTCAGACTAGGCTAACACGTGACTAATTCTAATATGGCCACCACTATCAGCTGGTCAGATCTTGTATTTATCACCGAATATCACAACAATCCTTAAAATTCCACAAACACTAACTAGTACACAGATCACTGATGTTGATGTAACAAGCAGTCCCAATAATCCTGGTCACACTACCATGTTCTTCCAACTCGCTTCCAAATAAGTAGAGCATTTCAAATCACAAAGGATTGTATAGTTTAAAGTGAATTGAAAAGTACTAACCTAATCGTAGCCCAAGTTCTACACAACAACACCCAGATTACTTCGCTCATTCTGAATAACAATTTAAGACACTGCATTGCGTTGCATACATTGATGAGTATTTACGTATTTGATATGAACTTACTATCCTCAAGGCGGTGTAAGGACAACGCTTTTTCCTTATTTTCATTGTATCCAATCATCAAGTCGCGTTGTTCTTACTTCCATCCGATAGAGCGTTCTGCGGCCTTTCCGCCGATGTATAGCACATGCAATTCCATTATTTGTACACCTTAATATATCTAAATGTATGTCTGTAAGAAAACACAAATTTACTGTCTCAGAGTCATTTCTGTTCGCGGTGCAAGACTGCACTACTTATCCGTCCGCACCTGTCTATGTCAACCCTGTTTGTCTGTAAATAAATTATCAGTATCCCAGCTACCTGTCTTAATCCCTGGTCCTCACAACTGGTGACCTCCCGGAGTTGGTGACACAGCGGTTTAGGCCCAGCCTTTAACGGACTAATTATGGCCGCTCACCTTCAGAGAACCTTTAACGGACTCAATACGGCACCACAGTTTAGGTCTCTGAAAACTCCACTGCGAGGACGACACCAACGCCATTAACAGACTAATCACGGCACTGCTTCCCAGCGTGTTTTGGCGTTTATTTCGAGGACGGGTAGCTGGGTGCTGGTCAGCCAACATAAAATTCAGGCGGCGGTTCAGAAACATCCATCCGACGTCGCGGCCTCCTTTGCCTCACCCAGGGGACGCCAGATATCTTCTCGACCCGCCGAACCTGCGGGCCTCCCGGTTCTTCCCCCGGCGCCATTGCCGCACCTGCGGGTCCCCAGACGACCTCCCCTTCCTGCTGGCACCGCTGCTACACCCAGGGACGTGCTTTACCCACCCGACGTCACTGCCTGTGGGCCTCCCCGACCTGCCGACGCCGTTGCTACATCGAGGGACCTGAACCCGTGACGCTGCCATTACTCCTGGGGCTAGCTCGGCCTTCCTGACGTCGATGCCACGCCTGTGGACCAGCTCACCCCTTCCGACGCTGCCGCATGTAGTCCTCCTCGATCCACCGACACCGCTGCCACGCCTGTGGGCCTCCCCTGCCTGCCGACACCGCTACCTGTGAGTTTCCTCGACCTGGTGACACCGCTGCTCACCTGTGGTTCCGCTCTGCCCGCGGGACGCCGCTGCCGCGCTGGGGACTTCCTCACCTACGCCGCTGCCACACCTGGGGATCCCACGGCCCGTCCCACCCCACCACCACACAATGCAGCTCTCTCTCTCGCAGCCTTGTTCGCCCCAGCGTACAGTAGAACCCCCCAGGCTGCCGCCAGGGGAGGCATCCTGTCAGTCAGCAAAACCGAAGGACTATACTCGAGGACGCCCCACAACAAGTGTCACAAGGACACGGGGTCGCCCCCTGCCTCCAAGATTGTTATCCAATAATTACTCCATAATCATTGTCTTGGGGCGGAGTATTTGTAAGGACAACGCTTTTTCCTTATTTTCATTGTATCCAATCATCAAGTCGCGTTGTTCTTACTTCCATCCAATGTATAACACATGCAATTCCATTATTTGTACGCCTTAATATATCTAAATCTATGTCTGTAAGAAAACACAAATTTACTGTCTCAGAGTCATTTCTGTTCGCGGTGCGAGACTGCACTACTTATCCGTCCGCACCTGCCTATGTCAACCCTGTTTGTCTGTAAATAAATAATCAGTACCCAGCTACCTGTCTTAACCTCTGGTCCTCACAGCGGTCTACTAGCCTGAATTGTCTGAGGTCGAGATGAAAACAATCTATTTTTCTTAATCCTCATCCAAAGGACGCCATAAGACATTCTCCTTATTCTTATGTATGCATTTCTCCTAAAGGAATTTCCCGAAATGAACGTTTTGGTGCTACTCTCTCTCACTTGTTATCTACGCGTCACATAGCTACTCAGAGGCGCTAGTACTAAACATGGCCGAAGCTCCTTGGGACGCCTTGTGAAGTACTTAATATCGTTAATAAATATAATTTGTCGACCAAACGATACAGAAATGTGTATATACTAATATGGTGATCTCCGAGGGACTAGTACTAAATACGGCGTTCCAAGGAGCTTCCGCCAGGTTAGCACTTGTACCTAGGAGTAAAACTTATTAATAAGAATACTAAAGTGGTTTAGGTTCGGAGACCCCAGTGACTCTCAGAGATCGCAGGACAGCGTCTTGTCCGGATGGTACCTTAATTATGACTGCTTCTCGATCGCCTTCACTGTCGCAGCTAACGAACACCAAAACGTTCGACTAACTATCAAATCCACAAACAACCGATGACCGATACTTAAGCGCTATTACACGTATACTTACAATCTAATACATGAAATAACCAAACAACGTTTCTCGCAACTAATATACATACAACTTGTGGCAAAGTACAATCTCTCGTCGAAGTTTCAACATAGACAATGTTTCGGTATCTATCACTTTTGATGAGGACACTCAGTATATTGCAATGTTTCGGTATCTATCACTTTTGATGAGGACACTCAGTTTATTGCAAACGTTCTCCAGCGAAACCATTTTTTTCCCTATAGTTCTTACCTCTACTATCGTTGATTCATTGGAACACCAGAGAACAGACTAGATACCTTTATCATCGACATCATCATCATAATCCCATCACTCCATTTTCATGTTCCTGTCACCAGACAGACTTAGAAAAGCACATGATTACCAATCTAACCAACGTAAAGTCACGGTGTCTTTGCCGAGGAAATATTCCCACTGATTTAGTGAGCGCTTCTGACGAGTGGGTTGTTTAGAAGTTTGCTTGTAGTCTGTTTACCAGCGCTTCCTCCTGTTACATACACCTTTCTGACCTTTTTAATCTCAATTTCCCTTTTAGCAGTGAATGTCTTCATAGGTCTCAGCACATAGCCTTTGGCTAAAAGTTTACATTCCAGTTTATATTCCACATGAATTCACAATGACCTCATTCATAGCGATGGTGCAATTCTTCACAATGACTTCATCCATAGGGAAACGAAATAATATTTGAAGTATGTCATTTCTTTCTATTTCTGTTATCCGTTTTCTTTTTCATTTGATTTATAGCTGCAAAGATCACAATTGCATTAATTATATGTCTTTTTTGTGTGAGGGGACAAGGTAATAATTATTCATTGCTAAATAGATGGCTCATTTGTTTCCAGATTATCTTGTTCCGCAATGCTTATTCTTAAATTGTTATTTTTTAGTTGTAACCTAAATGGTTTTTTTCTTAATTTTATAATGTTTCAGCTCTATCTTAAAATAGCAGAACTGTATAAAGATCAATTATTGTGTTCCTTATTTTCTAATGTACAAATAAAGAAAATAGTAACGGAATTGTCTGATTTATTCTCGGTATTTTTAAAGTATCTCCCTCCTACTAGCCTATCAAAAAGCGAAAATGAATAATCACAGGATGATAAAACTTAATGGTGACGACAACTGTTCTGAAAATTGGGCATGTGGCTCAAGGTGATGATCAAAGAGGCGCTATTGATTGTATCATTGTTGACCTGAAAACGCAGATGAGCCACAACTCTTTAAAAAAAACGATGGAATGTAAAGAAGGTAGAAAATATATAAGAAACTGAATGATATGGACAATGTAGCCTAACTGAAGATGACACTCGGAAAAGAACAAACAAAACAGAATACTGGAGAATAATGTTGAAATAGACGTGTCTCCCTGGATGAATGAAGGGATCGGAAATGGGGTAAAGCTAAGAAATTAGCTGAAACGTCTTAATGATGAACAGCAGGGAAAAAGACTACATGCCCCGTATTACGACCACAACGCAAACACCTAGTTAAAGAGGAAATGAACAAGTACAAGAACAACGCCACCAAATACTTAGAAGGAAGCGAAAACAACGACAATACGCTACAGGCAGACATCAGTCAATGAAGAAAAAGACGACGAAAAGCCTGGTATTGTACAATGAAGAAGAAAAAGAAATAAAGCGAAAGCAATAAACAAAATAAGGGGACACTGACATCACACGTAAAGAAGATATGAAAAGAAACATTTGAACAAATCTGGAACGAAGAAACAAACCAGAAGCCTAAGAGGATTCAAAGAAGATATTTGTCAACCAAATAACAGTGCAAGGTTAATGTTCTGACTGAAAATGAAATCATTGCAAGAAAACAAATGGCAACTACAGCAAATAAAAGATGGACCCAGAAGGTAATATGAGAAAAAATAATAAAGGAGAAAAAATTAAGCAGAATTCACTAAGGGAAGCCAGATTTAAAACTAAAGCAAAAAAAGCTAATAAATCAAATATCACAAACTAGCAAAAAGTACCCACAGACATATTTTTTTCTTTTTGATAAGTGAGACCTCTTCTTTCTGTATTTCCCTTTACCTTCTCTTCCTAATGAATACTAAATTCTTTGGAAGATTGAATTGCAAGAGAATGGACCCTAAGGGCTTGTTTCATATGAATAGGGTTCATCTTCGCATTAATTAATTAATTAATTAATATTAATAATAATAAAAGAAATAATACCGCCAGTACCTAGAATATAAGCTAAGCTTACAAGAGGGATTAATGATTTCCACGCACTAGAACATACAAGAGACGTACAGAAGAAAAAACCCTAATTTGTAGTATCTATGGATTCTAGAAAGCTTTTGACTCGGTAGATACGAAAAAATGAGGTCTAGATGAAATACAGACTACACGCAGAGGTCATAATAGCAGTTGCAAACATATGTACACATGATAGAATAACACTATATCTGAATATGGAACAAATGGCATACGGCAGGCGTTTAATGGATTAACCATACCTTTCTTACTAGTAATAAACATGATAACAGAAAAGCTAGAAAATACATTGGTAGGATGCAGGATGAAATATTAGGGGTCGTTGTATTGCTCTATGTAGAAGAAGGATATATCCTGGGTCATTCTTTGGAAATAAAGGTAAAAGTCGCAAAGATTCGTTTAGAAAAAGCAGGTGAATGTGTGGCCTAAATATTAAAAACGTTAAAAGCAGTATATTAAGATCCAGTGACTGGGACAGTAAAGACCATGAGGATAAAATATGCAGCACAATGAATGCATAAAAAAACAGCAGTAACACAAGAGATTGCTCAGAGAACAACCAGAAATGGCCCAAATCAAGACAAACCAATTGGCAAACACAGCCAACTCAGTTATTGGCAAAAGTTGTAGCAGGGTTATGGCAGGTAAACTGTAATGGAGAGGATTACCAATGCCATCATTCGTGAACGCCATGGAAGTGATGAAACTCAGCATATATGAAATAAATACTTTGCAAAAAAAAAAAGATGATCAAGATCAAAGTACACAGCAAGCTGTACTTGGAGATCATAAATAGGAGCTTCTCTTTCTGCAAATCTAGAAATGTGAAGCATTAACCATTCAATGTGAAGCATACACAAAACAACTTTAGACCCATATAAAAATGAGAACTTCTCGGATTTTGCAAATCACTGAATATACGGAGTTAGACTAACATCTAAGGAAAATTGAATTGATTAAAAGAATGCAATTAAAACAATGATACATGGAAAAGAGAAACGTAGTAAAAAATATGACGCCATTTCCTCTTTAAATTAATGTAAAGTTAGAGAGGAAAGAATAAATTTTGCATTTGTTTATAAAATACGATACAGGAAAAATTCGCCCTTACCAGTTGCTCACCACTCCCTAGGAGATTTAACTCTGTTAATCTGTCCTTGTTCTTTTGACTGCGTTGACTGCAAGACCTTGGTCTGCAGGTGGCTGGCCGAAGAGAAAGTTAATTCCTGCCCTGAGCGGCAGTGCCATAACACCAGGAAGGAAGCAACCACATTTTAAGGGACAAGTAGCACCGACCACATGTCTGGAAGACCTCGTGTGCGCCACGCGGTCGGACATCTAGCACCATCTGTTGGGATGCCCAATGGGTAAGCCCCAAAAGGTATAAAAGGACCTACAGAATCCCGGTGCTCTGAGACTTTTAGGGATTCAAGGAAAACGGTCCAACTCTGGCGAAGTCAGTAGCTAACCCCCCCACCCCCTTTTTCGAATGTGGCTGCTGCTAGCCTTAAGTTATTCTTTGAAATGATTTGGCCATTCTCCTCCCTTGCTGGCACTCCCGAGGAAGACGAGAGGACTTCATCTCCTATAGAGTTAGAAGGTAAAGTGCCCCATTCCAAGGCTCTTCCAACAGTCAGTCACGTCCTTATGCTTTGACTTTATTTCATTTGGGTATTCTCATGCCAAGGGCAAAGTGTTCAATTTTACGATAACATAAAGGTAACTCAGTGCTGTGGGATTGAGTTATTGGGTACCGCCAGTACATCCCCCTCGATCCAGAACCACGTCTTGTTTATCTGTGTAATCTCATTGCATCTACTTGCAGATTTGCTGTGATCAGCTGTGGATGCTGTTCTTCACTCCGTGTGCTCAGTGGGATCCCTTCCACTGCACATCATTGCTCCCGTATCCCAAAACACCGGGTTACAGCAACTTCATGTTCTTATTTTGTGTAATTCATAAGTTACTCCACTGGGCCCTTATATCCCCCTAAAATCCCCATTGTATAGCTAATATTCTTCTGATGTATTTAACTGTGCAAACATAATTAATTGTGCATCCCCAAGTGAAAATCGTACCAATATGAAAAACCAACATTGAAAATCTACATAGAATTTATGGGCAAAATAAAAATGGAAGCTTGTTATGATAACACCGAATAAGTATACTGCTTAGCAGAGCTAGATTAAATGCGCTAGAACTAAATGACAGGAAAAGATTAAAAGGAAAAGACACTATATGTTTATGCTCTCCAAGTAATTCAGAACCTAGAGCATTCCCTGTTTTAAGACCCAGAATACAATAATATTAGGTAAAGATATAGATTCGTCAAAAACAGTGAAAAAATGTACTTTAAGCAGAACTAAAGGCAAAATAGAACACGTAAAGGAGCCATTTCAAAGATATATCCATATTACTAACACCACTACTGCTACTGGAAGACTGTGTGTCAAAAGGAAGAGCACAAAATAAACGAAATGTAGAGTGAGAGTTCGAGTGAACTGTATCATGACATGGAGGATATAATTCAAAGACCAAAGGCGAGATTAGAACAGAATGAAAAACATATGTTATTCCACATATCACTGAAAGGCCACATGGATGCAGTGTGAGACCTAGTCCTGTCGTAAATTAAGCCCATGGAGCAGATAATGTAACCAAGATATGAAAAGCTAGATGGAGAAAATAAAAACAAAACTTTGGACAAGCCCCACACCCTTAGAGGGGAGTTAGCAGAATATTTAAACAATATACTGAATAGCAGGAGCAAACAGAACAGTTTGTTTAGGTAAAAAAGCAAGATTTATGCAAAAGAAACAACACCCCAGGGTGGAAGATCCTAGGCTAATAGCTTTAACTAATGTGTCGTAAACACATGAGGATCTTGAAAACCAAAACAGAAACATTAGAAATATGGAGAAGATTCATAATCTGCAATCAGGCTTTAATGCACAAAGAGGATCTTATAACCTGAACATTATGTAATGTTGTATTAAAAAAAATATATATATTTAAAAAACCTTATTTGTGGATCTATAGATATCTAGAAAGCATTTGATTCAGAAGACAGAAAACCTTATTGAGGTATGAGGAAATATAGACAAGATGCAGAAGAAGTAAGTGCAGCAGCAATGATATGTAGAAATGACGCAGCAACTCTATGTCATAACAATATACAGCAAGAACTAAATATTACAAATGGCATACGGTAGAGGCGTAGTGGATCATCCATATTCTTCCTGTTAGAAACTTACCTGATCACCGAGAAACTGGAAAATGCAATGGGGGCGGGGAAGGGGATTTAAAAATTAAATTATAAGAATTGTGTCACTATCATATACAGATGGCAGATTAATCCACTGGAATAAATATCAAAAGCCATAAGAGTTCTTATGGAAACAGCAAGTGAATTTGGCCTAAATATAAATATAAATAAAGACTAAAGCAATATATTAATATTCAACGACTTGTACAGTACTGACAATGTAGAAAATAATCAGCACTTTGAAATAAAAATAGTTGTTCAAATAAGATACGTTTGAGTGACAATCAACAACACAAAAAAGACTGTTTCGGAGGACAAGTGAATAGGGCCCAAATTAAAGTAATGCAGATAGCAAACATGCCCAATGCAGTCGTTAGTGAAAGTTGCAACAGGGTGATGATAGGGAAGTTGTACTGGGAGAGATCAGCAATGCCATGTATGCCATAGAGGTAAAGAAACCCAGCAAGAAAGAAATAAACGAACTGAAAAATCAGATAATAAAATGTACAGGTCAAAACTAAAAGAACGAAGGTACACAGCAAGTTGTGCATTACAATCTGAAATAGGGTCTCTTCCTGCTACTCCAGGGATATGAAGAATAACTCTTCTAACTGAAGCATAGACTTGAAGAGATTGGTGGATGTAGGCCCCTGTTTTAGTAAGTGCGAAAATTGTAACAGTAGTACCCAACAACACAGCAACAGATTGCCATAAGGAACTACACAGCCTCCGAATTATCCAGGTAGAAGAATCATCTTTTAAAAAGAAAACATACATGTACATATATATAAAGATTTTATATATATATATATATATATATATTATATATATATATATATATATATATATATATATATGCACATATTGTTAGAACTATCACTATTTCACAGCCCTCCATACTTCCTTGTTATGAGGCCGCCAACAAAGAAAAGGAAATGAGACCCTCAGCTACTTCTTTTTTTAAATCCAAATTTGAAAATTGATTCATCAGTCTCTTTATAACCTCACTTGCCAAGCTTCTCCAATCTGTCTTAGTCTGCTTTTATGAATTTCCATGCCAAAGAATCCTCTTTCCAGGCAAGCCCTTCTTTCCTAGGTTGACACTTGAAATGCCAGTAGCAGAGATTAGTGGGAATCACAGTCAACGATCATCACAGTTACTTTAGTCGTACTGACTATCAAACTTTCCCTCTTCACCGAACACAGAACACACAAAACACAAATACATTCACTCACCTCAGACTCTGGATACTCAGGGTTAGGCGCTGTGCTGTCTGCTGGATATAGGCTAGTCGAGACACAATCACCGTCGAATTTCACTACCCAAGACAGACAAGCACCAAAACCGTACTACTCAAAAAACAACACCCTAATCACCACTCGAAAACAACACGAGAAATCATACAACAACTCCAGCCCAGCACAACAAACTACCACAACCAACACTGTCTCCAACAGACAACTCAAGAAACCACCAAAACGCAAAATCAAGTACAACAAACCTCTTCAGCTTAACAATCACCAGACAGCACATGCACAACAACCATGCAACATCAATGTCAACCAAGAAAACACCAAATAACACTGGCTAATTCTGAATATGACTGACAGTTTTTTCCAACTTACTCCCACATACACAACAAGTTTCATTCATTCCCTCAAAGTCATCCGTATTACACGATTTATCAACCATTTGCACCCTAACACTAACACCCTTATCATTACGTTTACGCTTCTTCCTTCCACTCCCTCTCTCTACACTCTTCTGCTTCTTTCCATACTCAACCAACACTAACTGTCGATCTCCCAGAACCATTTGTTCACTGACACTCAGCTCATACTTATGCACCCTCAACCATTCACTCATCGCATTCTCCTGAACATACTGTTGTACACTAGAGGACCCACCCAACTGAATCCCCTTAACACCTAGTTTCCTGAAATCCCAGCCTGATTCATCCTCTTTTGCCTACAAACACTCTCTACATGACCTTCCATTCCACTGTTCTTTACACATTTTAGCATACTGCTTGTTCTTCCCGCAGTTACTGCAAATCACATTCTCATGGGTACCCCAACATCCACTCGCTTTGTGCCCTACCTGTCTACGCCTGTAACATTTAATATCCTTATCTTTCTTACACTCACTCACTAAATGGCCTGTTTGCCCACACCTGAAGCATGCTCCTGATGCCCACCGACATTTATTCTTGTGTCGTGGCTTCCCACATCTATAACATTACTGTTCTTGTTCACGACTAACGGCCACTACTCTTCCAACACTTGCACCCCGATCTCTATTAGGGTTAACCACACTTACGGTACTTGCTCTAACGCTCCTATTAACCACTAGCTCTGCCATTTGCTTCAGCCCTTCTAAAACTGCTTCCTTATAGCTCTTAAACTCTGGTATACCCTCAGCTACTTCAGTCCTAACACTAACACTTCTACTCTCTGTCATACACCTATCTAGCTCATGATCCTCTACTATTTCTAAAATATCATTCCACGTTAACCTTTCATTCATCCATTGCATTTCCTCCTTATGCTTTAAATTCATAAACTCATATATGCTCTCTGGTACAGTCGCTAATAACTTCCACAGAAACTATACAATCATTTATCCTTTCATCCCCAAACTTTTTTGTAGCTAATGTTTCCAACCTGCACACATACACTGACAACGACTTCAACAACTCACCAACATTCATTCTTGCCTCTTCAAAATCATGTTTTCTCCTATGCCTAACGCTACTCTTCATCCTCTTTGCCTGTTCCACAATCCTGGCTTTCACACACTCATACGGCACATTACCTACACTCATCATTACCCCATACATATTCAACAAAAATCCCGTCAAAAAGCTACCTAACTCTCTTGCCTAAACTCTCTTATTATCCCCCATACTCAGCCACACAATACTTCTCATACTCTAAAAAAAGTCCCCTATATCCCTACTACCATATTCCACATATCGTGCACATTGGGGTACCGGTTGTCTCATATACACAGCCTTTCGTACTTCCTGCTCACTTTCACTCTCACTTTTGCTACTTTATTTCTGACCCCTCTTAATCTCTTTCGAATACAACGAATCAACTTCCATACTAACATTTGTCAAATTTAAACTACCATCTTACTTATCCATAGAACTGCCCAGGCGGCAAACACTGACAGAAAAGAGAGGTCATATAAGGCTGGCCAGGGGTCAACAGAGACAAGATGCAGACGGGAAAATGACCAGAAGAACACGAAGAAGAAGAACTTATTCCCTTAACGAAGTTTGAAGCAAAATTGATGGTCAAGAGGTTTTCTCTTATAGAAAAAGCATTGACTATTTTTTAGAATCAGGACCCTAATGCTGAAAGATTTTCAAAAGTATAAACAATAATCAATCATACTATCCAGTGTTATCTAATAATATATGATGAAAAGAAAAGAAAAAAAGTGCAAACTTCCTTAGAAAAACTCCTTAAACTAATGCCTTGAACCTAAGGAGCCTCCCCAACTCCAGTTGACTACTTCCTCCCCTATTGAAAAAAAAAGTGATGAAGAAATTCCTGCCAAAGCAATCCTTCCCGAAGAAAGTGATGCAGAAGAAATGAAATCCTTCCCGAAAATGACATTGACGACCTGCCAGCCGTGTAATTCCACACCACCTCTCCCACTTTCATCATCAATCACGTCAAGCCTACGACACCAGTTTCAAGGGGAAGAAAAACTGCAGTTTACTGGACTATCATCATAATTTGTTTAATGTTAGGTTTTATATATCATTCGTATTAATAAAATAGTCCATAATATACAATACAGTACTAATATTTTGTTTTAGTATAAAAAAATAGTACTGTACATATTGACGTTGCACATACCACGCTATTTCGCATTACAAGGGTGGTGAGTGGGTTCAAGCAGCAGTATACACGTAAGAAAATTCTCTCTTGAGGATCTCTAGGTGTCGTATCGCTGCCCATTATTCTCTTTATGGCCTTGACCTCATTCCTGAACTGGCTGTGATATGTGACCTTGCAATACAATATGATGTTTCTCGGTGATATAGAAATCGTCACTGATGTGCTGCCATACACGCCCAACTGTTTTTGTATGCAACCTTCTGTTAGATGGCTGTCTTAGCCATTATTAGTTAGGAGCTGCCTAACATGAACAAGCTCTGTGTGAGCAGCTTTCCATGTGGAACAGTGCATAACTGCATGTCTCACGTATGCAGCTACCGCAGTGTTTGTAAAGGTCAGGGCCCTCTCCACAGGCATTAAGGCACCAACCCACCTTAGTTGCTTTTTGGTACATGGTAGTGTCGTAACTGTCTCCTTCCGTCTTTGCATTTACCTCCAAGAAGGAAGTTTGGCCTTTGACACCATATCCAATAGTGAAGTTTATGCTAGAGTTCCTCTTCAAAGAGTACTGTAGCTGGGTGGCTTCTACGTCAGTATCAGTGTAAATGAAGATACTGACTATATATATTGGGCATATATCTTCAGTTTAGGATGGGAATTGAGGGGTCTTTCCTTGGTACGTTGGGGGACTGGCATCCGATTATAGACTGCCCTTATAATAATATCGATGGTTTCGTCCACCAGTACTTTTGTGAATAGACTTTCTAAGTCCAGTAATGTGATAGTAAAACTCGGAGATATGGTATTCAAAATATCAAATTACTCTACTGGAAAACCCACGAAGCACCCATTATAGATTAAGTAGTGTTGATCTTATTCAGTGTCTTAGCTATTTCATAAGTTGTAGAATTAAGTTGACAACTATAGGGTGCAATTATAGGCCTGTAGTCTCCAATAATCATTGGCAGTTTCATAGCTTTATTATCAGAACTTATCCTCTTAATTATTGCATTCAGCTTTATTTCTAGGCTATCAGTATGTCCTTTCTTAGGGTCTGGAATTCCATAGGATTACTCAGGATGCCTTCCCTTTCATTATATTCTTCACGTTTCATGATGGGATAGAGGGCATTCTTGTCACCTTTTCTGAGTATGATGTCAAGATTTTCTCAGAGCAGGTGGGAGGTTGTCTTAGGTGAGGGCCGCTGAACTGGCTCCTATAATTTCCCCGTTGGCGTCCGGCTTCTCCAACAACTTACTCCTGGATGGTACCAGAAAGAGTTACTTTCCTTAGGTCTGGAGAGAGAGAAATTTATTTATAAAGGTTTCGATTTCAATGCACTTCGCTTCGTTGTAGGGCCTTTTAATGAAATGACAATTAAAGTAAAGGCTGAGAAGCAGTGTCTGTCCATCAGTGGGGTCGATACCAGCCATGTTAAGTATCATATTTGATAGGGCCTTATTCAACCATTCATTTCTTATGATTGATGGAAATGTTTTGACTCCTGCAGATATTTACAGGTATTTTCGATCGTCATTATCACTCAAATCGTCCTTAAATTTTTCCCACACAGATTATCCTCTAGCTAGTGGCTGTCTCTAGTCTTCCTTCAGCTACCTGGAGTAGACCAATAGAAATTTTGCACCTCATTGATGCCATGTTTGAAATTCAAACATCAGCATGTAGGAATGAAAACCTTGAAAGACATTCATAATCCAGTCCTGATGACATCACTGAGAGGGGTGGAGAAACAATCAGTCAAAAAAAAAATATATATAAATAAATGGAAAGGATCTCCAATACTTTTTTCTTATTCCTGAGAAGCTTTCCAGAAGGACATAGAAGTATAGACTGATTCAAAGTGTTGTTCAGATGGTATCTGCAAACAATGCCATTGACTTCAACAGAAACTGCATGACAGAAAATATGATGAAAGAGCATTATATATATATATATATATATATATATATATATATATATATATATATATATATATATGTGTGTGTGTGTGTGTGTGTGTGTGTGTGTGTATGTATATATTGCTGTGTAGCCTTTCTCCCTCTCTGGCATCTTAGCAATAGGTAGGATTCCTTAATTAACAGAAAACAAAGCCAAGGAACAAGATAAGCTGAACCCACAGAGCAATTGGCAGGAAGAAAGGAGCAGTGTTTTCAAACGGGTGACTCCAACAATCTTCCAAGGTAGGGCATTTAATATTATAGGCTCATAAGGGAGAGTAAGATTTGCTAGGATAGCTCTTAGGACCCCTAGCCTTAAGACCCACTTTTCTTGGGCCTACGTACTTGTCTGTCTTTGTCATATTCCAGATAAACTGCATGATGCTGCCCAGGTATGCTCGGGGTAGGAGCTTGGAAGCCAAAGTGACCAAACTCGACCCTGCATCGACCTCACTCGTAGCTCTAGATCATACGTGTCCTGGGCCTATCCTAAGCCCCTTTTGTCTACCACTGGTGTCTCAAACATGTGGGAAGGTTGTTACTCCCAGCAGACCAACAGAGCCTAATGCAACCGATCATTGCATCATTCAACCCACCGGTAAGCTGGATTGTGACAATTACTTCCAATTTTCTTTCTCTTCCACTGAAATACTCGTTTTCTTGTTCAAATTTTCATGTCTTCAGTATTCCCTAATTATGAACACTAGTAATGATATTCCTCTTTATGAAGTCATATATTGAATGCAATCCTTGTTGTATAGTGAAGTATTTTTATTCCTGAGATAACATTCATCCCTTGTGATTACTAAGTAATTTTTAGTGGGAGTTTCTTTAGTAGAAGATTGTTATCTAGGTACTTATTTTCCAGACGTGTGTATATACCTAGAGCCTGGAAATTCCCTCTTGCTTGGAGAAGAATCTGCATCATCAGTGCCAAGAAGCCACAGTTCCACATCACTTTACTCAACTGCTGATAAAAACCCCTTTAAAGAGGCCTATGCAATTCTGTTGCACTATTTCATTTAGCATCAGTGATCTATCCTGATTGGGACTAAATTTTGAGCTGATGTTATCTCTGTGTATATAATTCATTTGATTCCATTTTACTCTTATTGAACTAGTTTTGCAGTGAGTTTGATTATTATCCATGTGGTTGTATAATAAACTTATATTATGTAAACTTAGTGTCAGCTGATGAACTTATCCAATTCAACATTTGTCCTTTAGTTTTGTTTGGCCTTAATTGACAGAGTTACGTGGTTCTTAGGTAGAACAAGGCAATCTAACTCCAGTTAATTGAACACTGAAAAAACCTATAATAAAAACATCTTTATATTGAAAAAAAAAAACTTTTAATAAATGTTCTGACATTGACGTATATCCCAGAGCAGCAATTGTTATTTCAGAACAGAAGTAAATGTACTCTGGGAAAACCATTTGATAATAAAAATGTATTTTTAAAAGATTGGCATGCAATGAATTCTCTTCTTTATCTACATCAGTTCAACATAAAATACAGGGGACGAAATAAAAATACAGTGCCTTATGTCTAATGTTAAACCTAGAAAACCACATTTAATACCAAATTTCATTATTTAGACATACCGACAGATGTATCAATAACAAAAAAAATAGGTGTCACAACCCATCCCAAAAACTATCACCAATTATGTAGTACTACAGGTAATTCTAAGTCCGCATTTCGCAGTAACGTAGACTATGGCAGTTGACGTTTTCTTGTTATTCTACTTACTGAACAAGAATTTAAAGTAATATTTATTCGGCCAACTGTAATTAAACCGTAATTTACCTTTGAAGACTACATGACTGTACAAGGGGTGCGATGTACGGACGTACAGAATCCAAAGGCAAATAAGAGGGGGGCAAGAACCTAAACAAACCGCCATATTTGAATTCTGGTAGGGGGTGTGGGATAGTTAACCACCAGGGATTCATATGTCCGGTAAGGGGGGGACCGGGTGGGGTACTGGGAGAGGAAGGCACAGGTACGAGTTAGTAACGTGTTACCTGACCATACGCCCCCGTAAAGAAAGGTAATCTTAGAAGTTTAAAATATAGGTTATGATACTAACCTAACCTAACCTAGTAGAACATGTTACCTGACTGGGGGTTCCGCCCCTCCCATAATCCCCCTTAAAGCAAGGCAATCTGAAACAAAAGCTCCCCTATAACATGGCGCATGCTCAGTAGGATTGGCACATGCGTGGTAGGATTCGGCGCCGTAATAGCAGTAGTAATAGGTGGATTTTGGCTATGTAACAGCTACATTATCGGTTTATTTATTGCTTTATTTCAGCTTGTATTTCGTGTTTCAAATGTCATAAATAAGAGGAAATAACACAATAACACGGCAAAACCTTCGCCCAAATGTTTTACCCCACCCATATAAAAAATAAATGAAAACTTGAATTGCTAGCTACGGTGTATGGTTACATGGTCATGAGTGAAATACTGAAATGCGATGGACAGTCATCTAAGTAGTTCGTGTTCCCTACAAGAATATTAATTAAAACATGAACTATGGCAATATTACGTTTTGTGTAATAAAAGCATAAAACAATTTTAAACTACAACAATTTTGGTTTTCTTGTAATAAAAATCGGGTCAAATGTCCTTAAATAGGGAAATGTTCGTCCGCTTGCCACATGGCTGGCGAGAGGAACCTCTTTAGTTAGTTGCATCTTGCACTCCCTCCTTTGAACCACAATTGCCAGATCTGTCTTTTTATGGCCAATTTGTCCTTTTTCACATGTGTTTGTCCTCTTTCGATGTTTTCTTTTACTTCCTTTTGTCAGTTACCTTGAATGTAAATAGAAAGTGTTTCTTACTATTTACATGAACAATGGGGATGGACAATAGTAGTAATTTCTTACGCCAATGGGATTCATTGGCTCGTGGAAAGGGAAACACAAAATCAGAAACTACATTGCACACTTGATTCAAAAAATGTCGTGATGGAGTGCTTGATTTTCGAACCCCCGACCCTTCAGAAGTTTGATTCCTTGGTCCTTCCAAGTTTGGTAACGATCCTGAAGAACTTAGGCCATTTGTACTTCAAAACGTTAATGCATATGAACTGTATTACGTACCTAGTCATACGATTTGCCTAAGTCAGGCTAAGTCACGAGTTAATGCCCACTTAAGGAGGAAATGATTGATTCACTTACACCTGAAAATCGATATGAACTTCAAACCTTTTATTAATATGGATTGGAGAAAGGAGTTTCCAGGAAGAAAAATTCGGAAAAATCCACTTGACTTTAGGGCAGACTTTTATTATTGCTGTGAGACTGCAGCAGGTGAAAATTGCAACAGAGAATTAGCTTCAACTGCTATCGACTCGTACTGTTTAAAACCCCGTAGTACAGAATTTGCTGAAAGATTTTTTTTTGTGTCATTTATATCAAAAGTAGCGTAAGAAACCGATGAGCTCAAATTCACTGGAAGCAATATAATGGATTAGATCACACGTTTGCTAATCATATCTGCTGACAGGACTTTATAGTTAAGGATGTGACGTTCAGACTTTTCACAAGCGACGCAAAGGATAAGCAGCCAACGTCTTCTTCAGCTTCAACCTCCAGTATTTCTGTTGCTCCTGCGAGGACATTTTCTCCTCTAAATTTAGGTATACCAGTCATATGAAGATTTTATATATTATATATATATTTATATATGATATATTATCTATATATATATATATATTATATATAATATTATTCATTATATACAGATATATACATATATATATATTATATATATATATAGTATGTATATATATACCATAATTACTATATTATATGTATTTATATATTATATATTATATCATATATATACTAAATCTTATATATTATATAGATATATGATTTTATATCTATATTATTATATATATATATTATATTATTATATATATTCCATATATATATTATATATATATATATTATATAAACTCCTTATATGACTGTATACCTAAATTTCAGAGGAGAAAATGTCCTCGCAGGAGCAACAGAAATACTGGAGGTTGAAGCTGAAGAAGACGTTGGCTGCTTATCCTTTGCGTCGCTTGTGAAAAGTCTGAACGTCACATCCTTAACTATAAAGTCCTGTCAGCAGATATGATTAGCAAACGTGTGATCTAATCCATTATATTGCTTCTTTTATATTTATATATATATATATATATATATATATATATATATATATATATATATATATATATATATATATATATGTATATATATACATATATATACATATATATATATATATATATATATATATATATATAGATATATATATATATATATATACATATAAACCTTGCCGTTTTTTGGGGATTAAATGTAGGTACTTTCTAAATATATGCCTGTTCTTATTCTTTCAAGAACAGCATCTGGAAACTGCCAACAATGTTTGGCTTGACGGCAGCGTTGCCATATAGGGTACTAACTACTTCAATTATCTTCTAAGCCTCTGACTCTTCATTGCCTCCAAGGTTTTTATGGATACCAAAATACACAATATATTCAGACCCTTCAGGAGACTCATGTACATTTTTAGTCGATGAAATAAGCGGCTGCAGTTAATGACTGATAATAAAATATGGCATTGTACACCCGTCTATCACCCAATTATGTTTACGCGGGACTTGATTTTACAGACAATGCAACTGGTTCCATCCACAGACTATCTACGTAAAAGGCCTTTAAGTCAAATCACCCTAATGAGTGTCCACGACGCAGGTCCCAATCAAGGTTTCCGGTTGTAGGTCGTAATCTATATGAGACTGACGGCAACTGACTTTTTCTTTCATTAACCTTACAATCTACAATCAGTCTATCTGTTCCTTCACAAGCAACTGCAATCTGACATATCCCCATTTTCTTAAGTATTTCAAATATTCTCTGTAAGGATAAATCTTTTCTGGAGGGGTAGGCACAGCTAGGGTAGGTGCTAGACCAACTCTCCCATTGCACCTTCATTTTACGGTAAAGGCCCACAATAACCTCCAAAATCCAGTGTTTTAAACTAATGGTTTTGATTGTATGTTGAAGATGAGTGTTTGCATTTGTTCATTTTATTCAAGGATGATATGAAACTTGTAACATTCTGGCTCTAAAAGGGATTTGTTTGCGGCACTAGGCTGCAGAGAGTATATTTGTCTTAATGTGGAGGGATCTGAGGAAGAGCCAGGTACTGTGATTAACATTATCATTTCGTAATAAATATGTATTTCGATCATGTTGCTTATTAATTATGTCCTTTCAGTAAGAAGGGGAACGAAGGCTCACCCTCTTTGCGAGGTCATTGTGCAATGGTATTCTGTTTGGAGTCAAACACAATATATGTATATATATATATATATATATATATATATATATAGGATATATATACACATATAATTATATTTATGTATGTTATGTATATATATAAATATATATATATATATATATATATATTATATATATATATATATATATATATATCATGTATTAACGTAATTGGCATTGCTTTTGCTTTATTTTATCTCAGCCTTGTTACTGCTTTTTGTTATATTTTGTTGTATATTAAAATTAGCGTAAGGAAAGAAATTAGTTTTTAAGGTTTTAGTTTTAAGCTTACTTTGGTCTCGGCTGAGCGTCAAGCGAACTGCTTGTTAAACCTCCTCCCCGCTTGTTAAATGTTTGTGAGCATCTCTTATTAATGGCTAGTTTCTTTTTTTGTTTTGTTTATCTTTTGAGCGGTTGGTGAAAAGGACACCCGTGAGGATATTGGAGGGGCGCGACTTTTTCCCGACAACAGTTCGGGCTCGCTATTCTCCCCGCATGGTTGTGCAGCTGGCTTATTTTTTCTGAATCGCCCTTCGAAGGGATTTGTCGTCGTCAGTATTGAAGGCGCAGGGGCATTTCTGCCATCTGCGGTGACTTACCCCCTTACTGTGTGTACTTTCCTGCGGGCTCTGATACGGCGCTGGATCCCGACAGAGTGGACGTGGGAGGGACATCACTGTGTTTGCTACGACGTCCTTCTGAGCTGCAGCGGTGGGGGCATTGAGGCCGTGAAGGTGCAAGTAGGGCGGTTGCTACCAGGTAGGGAATTTCCCTTGTGTTTTTGGTCGGGAGCACGACAGACTCCTTCCCCATGATATTGGTGACCTGTTGTTAGCTGCACGCGCCCCTTCAGTTTAGCTGAGTATTGGCCTGGTACGTGGCATTGTCCCAGAGAGTGTAAGAGATCACGGCTCCCCTTTATTTCGGCCTACGGCAAGGCAACTGTTTATCCTGAATCATTTGGGAATCATTCATCCCTTATTCAGTGTGAGAAGCTCTTTGCGTACATTTTTATATTTCTATATATATATATGCCAATCAGTGTATATCTTGCCACGATGAGACTGTAGTTTTCATTATTTCTTGTTGTATTATCTATGAAGATGTTTGATACTTTTTATATTTAAGGTTTAGTTTATAATTGTAGGTAGGAGAATTAAGTTTTCCCCCTGTTGGTCTCTTACTTCTTTCCTCTCTGCTTCGTGATAGGTATTGGTTTATATTTATGTTGGTGTTGGGCCCATCTTACTAATTTATTTAGTTTATCTCTCAATATTTTCTGTCTAGGGTTTAGTATTAGTGATTAGGCAACTCCTACGGGGAGTAGTAAGGACTAGTTTTGTCCGGTATAGTCACAAGGCTGACTTTATTATTCTTTTACTTTGATTGTTAATAAATATTGTTGAGTTTCCCTGTGTTTTTGTCTCCGCTGACTGAATTTATTTATCTGGATACTTGGTAAGATCACTGTCCTCTCTATTCTTGTGCAAAAGAACTTGCACCCCGGCCCAAACAAGGGTCATAACATATTGGGCGACCGTGACAGGATTGAGTGCTCGGGGTATCCGGTATTTTGGTCAGTGGAGCGACACTCAGGTGGATGCTTCAGTATTTGTTACTGTTTTGATAGTGTTGCCTTCCCCCCTGAATTATTGGTGTTAAAATGGAAGAGTTTATTTTGACCCAGCTGAGTTTTTGGGGTCGGCTGATTGCCTTAAGCACTTACCAGTGTTGAACAAAAAGGCATTAATTGAGTGTGCTAAGTGGTTGTGTGTTCCACTGAAGTCAGTGGACACTAAGAAGGAAATATTGGTGGCGGTTAGGGATAAGGTCAACCAGGACTTGGCAGAGGCTGAGCATTTAGTTAGTGATAGGGAGAGTGATATGGATAGTATTGGTGAAGGTAGTATAAATGATTTGGAAGAGGATAGTGTGAGTGTGAGAGCTGGCCTAACCCTGTTCGAGGATCCTCCTCGTACAGGTACCATTTATAAGGGTCCTGCAAATTTAATTAAAAATGTATAAATAAAAATCCATTCTTGCCCCCCTCTAATTCGGTGCCAGTTGAACCCCTGGCCCCTGTTAATGCTTTGGGTGACTCCAAGGAGGAGGTGGAATACAGGTTAATATGTAAAAGAATAGAGTTAAGGAAGATTGAATTTGAGGAGAACGAGCGGGCAAGGCGACACGAGTTGGAGATGGCTAACCTTAATTTGCAGATGGCAAGGTTACAGGGGACCAATATGGCCAGTTCCCCTAAAGTAAATTTTCAAGATAGGTTCAATCTAGGTGCGGCACTTAAATTAGTGCCTGTATTTGATGAACAAAATGTCCCCGAGTTCTTCAAGGCATTTGAGCGTGTGGCCACCCGATTGTCCTGGCCCACAGAGATGTGGACGGTTCTAATCCAATGTAGGTTAGTGGGCAAGGCAATTCGGGTATACAATGCCTTGGAGGAGGGAGTAGCCCGTGACTACCAAAAAGTAAAAAGCTTGATTTTGAAAGCATATGACCTGGTCCCTGAGGCCTACCGCCTCAGATTTCGGAACTATGTGAAACACCCTGCACAGTCCTTCGTAGAATTTGCACGTGTCAAGGAGGAACAGTTCGACGACTGGCTGAAAAGTCGTCAGGTAGTTACTTTTGCTGCGTTACGCGAACTGATGCTCCTTGAGGAGTTTAAGAAGGCCTGCAGCAGGGAGTTAAGGGTCCACCTTGAGGAGGTAAAGGCCATGAAAGTGAGTAGTGCCGCTCAATTAGCAGATGAGTTTGTGTTGACTCACCGTTCAGGTAGTGGCAATTTTAATTATAAGGTCTTGAATAACCCCTCATCTCGCTCCCATAGTGGTGGTAGGAGAGTTGAACCCCCCTTGTTGACTCCCAATATCTCTAAGAATATTAATGTCACTAATTCCTTTTCAGGTGGTAGGGATATGGGTAGAGTCCAAGGAGGTCCTCCTCCCCCTAGAGTTTTTGTTAATAGAGACTTCCCAAATGGGGGAAATAAGATCAATAATAATGGAAACAGAGGATCAGGCCGTAGAGGAACATGTTTCTGGTGTAATAAGCCAGGGCATTTCCAAAGCCAGTGTAATGCTCGTAGGCGGTACCTAGAGCGTAATAATCAGTCCTGTAGCATTAGTTAATGATAGGTCAAATGTTAGAAGTAGTAGTTCTGTAGACAGATCTGTAGTAGATAGTGGTAGTTTAGGAAATAGTAGTAAGTCTGATGCTCCTAATCCTCAATTGTGACTCAAATATGACAAATATGTATGGCCTGGAAAATTGATTTTTGACTCTTGTGTTCTCCAGGTGAAGTTTTTTAGGGACACCGGTTCTGCCCGGTCGTTGGTCATGAAGAGGGCATTGAACGGTTCTGAGAAATATACTGGAAATTTTGTATTATTGGGAGGTTTCCCAGACTCGATTGTGTCGGCTCCTTTGGTTAATGTCCGCATGTCTTTTCCAGGGTATGATCGCATCACTGAGTTGGCTGTGGTGGATAGTCTACCTATCCCGGGTATTGATGGTATCCTGGGAAATGATATGCTGGATAGTGAAGGACGGGAGATTTTCCCTATATTATCTGTAAAGGCTAGTCCCGTGGCTGTAATTACTCGGTCTGCAGCAAAAGCTGTTAGTTTACTTGATGTGGATAATGATGATGACTTAATGTTAAGTAGTGTAGAGTTAGATGTAGTAAGGCCCGGGTCAGTAGAGAGTAGTGGTAATGATACTGTAGGTTAATGATATGAAACTTGATTGAACAGGAGCTGCTTTTATTAAACGCTCAAAAAGATGAGTTTAATTTTGACTTAGGCGATGTTGAGGATCTGACTAAACCTAGGTTTGGAGTTGTAATGGGGCTATTATATAGGTTTAGTCGTCCCTGCATCTGATAATTTGAATAAAACTGGTAGAGTGGTAACAGATTGTGGTACCTTCTCAATTCAGAAATTCTATTTTGGAATAGCTCATACCAATTTTTTTTCAGGTCATTTGGGTGTGTTAAAAACTTTCCACAGCTTGGCTAGGTATTTTTGGTGGCCCCGGAATTAAATTGAGTGTGAAGCAGTTTATCAGAGAGTGTGAAACTTGTCAGGTTATGGGTAAACCTAATCAGGGGATCCCTAAAGACCCCGCTGCATCCCATACCTGCCATAGTGAACCATTTTCTGAGTTAGTAATTGATGTTGTAGGTCCCTTACCTAAGACTAAAATAGGTTACGATATTTATTAACTATCATGGATAGAGCCTCTCGTTTTCCTGAAGCTATACCTATGAGGCGTATTACTTCCAAAGTTGTTTTCGAAAAACTCATTGATTTCTTTTCCAGGTATGGTCTCCCTCGTGTAATTCAGACCGACTGCGGGACGAATTTCACGAGTAAGGTATTTAGGGGTAAGTGTGCTGAACTGGCCATTCAGCACATTACCAGCGTACCTTATCACCCGGAGAGTCAAGGTGTGGTGGAAAGATTCCACCAAACCCTCAAGTCTGTCCTGAAGAAACATTGTTATGATAATGGTAGTGATTGGGACAAAGCCCTCCCTTTTGCCCTCTTTGCTATCAGGAGCCACCCTAACTCTCTACTGGAGTAGCTCCTTTTGAGTTGGTATTTGGGCACAAGGTTCGCGGTCCATTGGAAATTGTTTTTTGAATGATCGATCAAACCGGAAGGGTGAAATAAAGTTGGAAGGTTTGTGGAAGACTTGAAGGGGCAAAATGAATTAGTGCTTGGAAGTTTGCCAGGGAAAATTTGGGGGGGGGGAACGATCACAGTTTGGTAATGAAAGGTAATTTTGACAAAAAGGTAAAGGTACGTTCATTTGAACCTGGGGAGCTAGTGTTCTGGTTGAGTATGGACCCAGATAGTTTTCTAGAACCAAGATATAAGGGCCCTTGGAAGGTTCTGAGGAAACTGTCAGAGTTTAACTATGAAATTGAGGCCCCCGGTTCAAGCCGTAAGTGTAGAGTATTTCACATTAACAGGCTGAAACCTTATCATGGTAAGCAAGGTGATCCATTAGCGATCGTGTACGAGCCTGTGTCTGTGGTAGTGGATGTGCCTCAGAGGACTCGATGAGTTAGGGTGTCAGGTTCCTTCAGATGCATTGGGTGAAAATATGCAAAATTTGGAAATGTTGCAAAGTAGTTTAGATCATTTAGATGTTGACAAACGGAAGGATGTTGCTTCTTAATTTATTTATTCCTTTTTAGATCTTTTTCAGGATGCTCCAGGTAAACAAATATTTTAAATCATGACGTTGATGTAGGTGGTGCTTCTCCTGTGAAGCAAAGCCTTACCGGCTGAACCCAGTAAAATTGGATTTGGTCAGTAAGGAGATAGAGTACATGTTGAAGCATGACCTTATTCAACCTTCTGTGAGTCCCTGGAGTTCTCCTATTGTATTAGTAAAAAAAGCAGACGGTAAGTTCCGCATGTGCGTGGACTACCGCAAAGTGAACAAAAATACTAAAAATGATTCTTTTCCACTTCCTCGTATTGATGATTGTTGGATCGGATTGGTTCTGCCAAATTTATTACTAAGCTGGATCTTTTGAAAGGTTATTGGCAAGTTCCATTATCCGATCGAGCTCGTGAAATATCAGCATTTGTCACTCCATTTGGCCTATACGAGTGTAAGGTTATGCCATTTGGAATGAAAAATGCAGCTTGTACTTTTCAGAGGCTCATGAATAGGGTAATTTGTGGTTTGGAAGGACGGAAATTTATATCGATGACTGGTAGTATATAGTATGACTGGGATACCCACATGCTAAGGTTACGTAAGGTTTTTGAAGCCCTTAGGTCTGCAGGACTTGTTGTTAATTTGGCTAAGTGCGAATTGGGCCAGGCCAAGGTTTGTTATTTGGGTCACGAGGTTGGTTTGGGTCAGGTGGCCTCTGAAACAAGCTAACCTCGAGGCAATTATAATTTGTTTGAAAAGGCCAGTAATGTTAGAGAGGTAAGAAGGGTGCTGGGCATGACGGGTTATTACCGCCGTTTCGTGCGTAATTACTCAGATCTTGCTCAACCTCTTACTACTTTATTAGAAAAAGGGAAAAGGTTCTTGTGGTCTGATCGGTGTGAAGAATCTTTTAATAACTTAAAATCTGTGCTAATTACTAACCCTATTTTGACTTCCCCAGATTTTCAGAAACCTTTTATTATCGCGGTAGATGCCAGTGATGTCGGGATTGGAGGGGTCCTTTTCCAACGGAAGGAGACGGTGTTCATCCTGTATCTTACTATAGTAAGAAGCTTCTGGTGGCGGAAAGGCGTTACTCGACCATTGAAAAGGAAGCTCTTTCTTTGGTCCGCGCTCTTAACCATTTCAAACCTTATGTGACGAATTTTTCTTTTCGGTTGAGATTTGGACTGACCACAATCCTTTGGTTTTCATCGAGCGGATGAAGGGAGCCAACCAGAGGATTTTGCGTTGGGCCCTATTTCTGCAGGAATTCAACCTTATTATTAAACACGTAAAATGGGACAGACAATAAAATTCCTGACGCCCCTTTTTCTAGGACTTAGTGTGCTTGCCTGTTCCTTCTCGTACGCTGCCCCTCTCTTTTCTCCAATTAGGTTGTATGAAAAAAATTACTTTTGAATGTAGTATAGTTTAAGTAATATTTCAAGAGTTGTTTTGTAGATTTAGTAAGTTTCTGTAAGGTTTCTATGAGTGGTATATACACTTGTATGTTATAGTAGTTCATGATTCCTAAAGAATGTTTGATTTGTCCCGGTATACTAAGAATTTTGATTTGATTATTTATGACTCTTTGAACTATATTGTTGGTGTGTTGTAGGTTAAGGTGTTATGCCTGTGTGTGTCTAAGTTTATTTAGGTTAAGCTAGGTAAGATGGTTTCCTTAGATTTGATGATTTGTGTCTGTTTTATGATCCTGTTTAAATTATTGGTATTATGATATGTCTGTCGTCTTTGCCGTGCTTTGACTTTGGGTTCAGAGTATGGTATTATCATTGAGCTTTAAAATAATGGTAAGCTATATAAAGCATTTGGTTTGTATTCTCTCGTGGTATATTCTATTATTGATATTTTAACACAATTTGGTTTCAGGTTTATTGTTCTATTATGGTATGTTTGCCTGTTATTGGTTGTCTTTATTGTTCTTTCCTTACAGGTTTGTTTATTTTACCACAGTAGTAAAAAAAAAAAAAAAAAAAAAAAAAATATTTTTTTGCTGAAAAATTTTTTTTTCTTCGGGGAGGAAGGTATCATGTATTAACGTAATTGGCATTGCTTTTGCTTTATTTTTATCTCAGCCTTGTTACTGCTTTTTGTTATATTTTTGTTGTATATAAAATTAGCGTAAGGAAATTAGTTTTTTAAGGTTTTAGTTTTAAGCTTTACTTTGGTCTCGGCTGAGCGTCAAGCGAACTGCTTGTTAAACCTCCTCCCCGCTTGTTTAAATGTTGTGAGCATCTTATTAATGCTAGTTTTTTTGTTTTGTTTATCTTTTTGAGTGGTTGGTGAAAAGGGACACCCGTGAGGATATTATTGGAGGGGGCGCGACTTTTTCCCGACAACAGTTCGGGCTCGCTATTCTCCCCGCATGGTTGTGCAGCTGGCTTATTTTTCTGAATCGCCCTTCGAAGGATTTGTCGTCGTCAGTATTGAAGGCGCAGGGGCATTTCTGCCATCTGCGGTGGGACTTCCCCTTACTGTGTGTACTTTCCTGCGGGCTCTGATATCGGCGCTGGATCCCGACAGAGTGGACGTGGGAGGGACATCACTGTGTTTGCCTACGACGTCCTTCTGAGCTGCAGCGGTGGGGGCATTGAGGCCCGTGAAGGTGCAAGTAGGGCGGTTGCTACCAGTAGGGATTTCCTTTCCCTTGTGTTTTTGGTCGGGAGCACGAACAGACTCCTTCCCATGATATTGGTGACCTGGTGTAGCTGCACGCCCTTCAGTTAGCTGAGTATTGGCCTGGTACGTGGCATTGTCCCAGAGAGTGTAAGAGATCACGGCTCCCCTTTATTTCGGCCTACCGGCAAGGCAACTGTTTATCCTGAATCATTTGGGAATCATTCATCCCTTATTCAGTGTGAGAAGCTCTTTGCGTACATTTTTATATTTATATATATATATGCCAATCAGTGTATATCTTGCCACGAGTGAGACTGTAGTGTTTTCATTATTTCTTGTGTATTATCTATGAAGATGTTTGATACTTTTTATATTTAAGGTTTAGTTTATAATTGTAGGTAGGAGAATTAAGTTTTCCCCCTGTTGGTCTCTTACTTCTTTCCTCTCTGCTTAGTGATAGGTATTGGTTTATATTTATGTTGGTGTTGGGCCCATCTTACTAATTTATTTAGTTTATCTCTCAATATTTTCTGTCTAGGGTTTTTAGTATTAGTGATTAGGAACTCCTACGGGAGTAGTAAGGACTAAGTTGTGTCCGGTATAGTCACAAGGCTGACTTTATTATTCTTTTACTTGATTGTTAATAAATATTGTTGAGTTTTCCTGTGTGTTGTCTCCGCTGACTGAATTTATCTGGATACTTGGTAAGATCACTGTCCTCTCTATTCTTGTGCAAAAGAACTTGCACCCCGGCCCAACAGGGTCCATAACATATATATTATATAATAAAAAGAGTATGGCCAGCAGAAACTTCAGCATTTTTTCGTTAAAACTTTATTTTTATCCAACGCCTACGTTTCGGGATACAAATCCATCTTCAGGGCTAAAAATAGGGAAAAATTAAAATTTTTATACATTAAATCAGAATAAAATTGGCACAGTAATATATATTGATGCTTTTTTTTTAATTATATAGATTAATTGACAATATATCAGTGAAATTCGAATTTTATACAAAAGTAAGAAGGTAACTAATTGAATAAGATATCAACACTTTCAAAATAAATAAATAAACAAACAAAACACTTAAATAAACAAACCAGATGTGAACAACTAAGAAAATTACATTATTACTAAAAACAGGAGAAAAATATTGAATCCTAACAGGCATAAAATTTCTGAAATAATTACAAAAGGATAAAAGAAAAAAATTTAAAAATATGTATATATAAAGGCAGACAAAGCGAAAAATAGCGAAACGAGAACTCATCGGTACAGAAGTATAGATAAGACTGAATAAGTATTATTTATTTTGACAAAAGAGGAGAGGCAAATACAAAGGCGAGAAGGTAGAAAGGGCGAATGGTCTATTAAGTAATGTTCAGTTGTACAGCAGTTGAGTGTTTGTTGAGGGTTGGTGACAATTGTTTAATGAAGAGGGACTCGAGAATGGGTAATGACCGGTTATCTATTGTTTGGGATAAGATTTTAAAATCATTGTACTGAATGCTATGTTTACATTTTATTGCATGGTTGCGTACTGCAGAAAATTCTTTCTTAGATAAAGTTAATCCTGTTCGGTGACTGACACCCCGATGGCAATCGATGCGAACCTTCAACAGCCGACTCGAATTACCGACATAGGTTCCCAAATTACATTTGGGACCAGTAAACAAATATACCGTTTAAGATCGCATCAACTGCGGTAGGGTGTCCTTGAACTTAAAAAGACTTCTAATTTTTAAGGGGTTCTTGAAGATAGAATTAAATTTAACGTATGGGTACATATTGCTGAGTACGACGGTGAGCTCTCGTTTTACAAGTTTATATGTTGAACAAAAAGGCAAGGATATATACAGTTCTTTTTAGGTACATTAAAAGTGGGTGTTTTCGGTTTAACAATGTCATTTAAAAACTCTCAAGATTTTCTCAAATTGGTGGGATGGATAGCAATTTCTGCTAAAATAGTTTTGCAAGAAAACTACTTCCTTATGGAATTTGACCCAGTTGCATGACAAATTATAAGCTCTACACAATAATGTCTTGCATGCATTAAGTTTAAAAACTAACGGACAAAAGCTAAAGAAATTTGTACCCAAACCAGTAAAATTCTTCTTTCTAAAAACACCTGTTAAAAATTTATCATTACATCGTGAAATTCTTATATCTAAAAATGGCAGTTCGTTGTTCGATTCTATGTCCATAGTAAAATTAATGTTCGGATGAAATGAGTTAATGAAATTAAGGAACAAATGTGCATGATCTTTATCTTTAAAAAGTACAAACGTATCTTCTACGTATCTTTTATAAAAAATGGGTTTAAAACATGAAGGACACTGGTCAAGAAATAGTTTTTCAAAGTGACACATTAAAATATTGGCAAATGTGGGACCTAAAGGAGAGCCCATGGCTGTGATGGATAACTATTTAATTTTTAACGGGAAATTTACAAACAAACTGATGGCATAGCAATGGGCTCTCCTGGTCTTTCATTTGAGAGAGAGAGAGAGAGAGAGAGACCGGGGTTCGATCTAGATGTGTCACAAATTTATAGTATATATTCAACTCTTCTTCTTCTTCTTCCACCTATTAAGAAAGAGGAATGAAACGTCTCAGAATATTCACAAACATTAGGCGAGTCAAGTTTGGGAGAAGGATTATAATTCATGGCCCCTCATTGCTTCGAAAGACAACCTTTTCGATTATATACAACATTTCTCATCCCCCCTAAGCATTCTGCTATTCTTGAAGGACGTTTATAAAAAATTATGTTTATATGAACTTCTAACGAAATATAAAGTCTCTCGAGAAAAAGCTAGATGTCCTTATTTTAGGAGTGTTATGACAATATGGATTATATTCACGCAGTATATCTCTCCATTATTTTGTCTAAGAACAAATTCATTTGTGTGTCCCCGAGGGGGGAGCGATTTATGTCTATGGTTTTTCAGAGTCATTCATGACGGTTCATTGTAGTAGCAAACAATTACAATAAAAAAATAATTGTCTTGCCTTTGGCGGCATGGGAAATAACATAAAAAACTCGAAATGCCCATTGGAACTTGCCTCAACTCATCTTATTCCTCATGTGACCATCAGTGCTTGTTTATAAACAGTAGTTGTATCTTCCGACTTTCAAAGTTGAAGTTGCACCGAATCTCTTCTTCTTCTGCAGCTTTTGAAATACAACAGAGTCCCGAAGAAGAAGCTTACACATTTCCATAAGTACATATGAATGTATGGAAGCAAATGTGACTGTATATGCAAGCATACTCAGAAATGTGCACAGCTCACACATGTATACTGTACAGATGTGCATTCCTGTATATATTATTATTTTTGACAAATAAATCTTAGATCTCATCGGTCATGCCCGTATGAGTTATTATTGCTCAAATACAATAGACATTGCGTAATATATCGCGACCTCTTAACAAAGTCAAGAATTCATATAAACTGAAAATGTCAAATGTCTTTAGAAAGGTTTTTTGACGTTAGTTGCTATAATTGTAAGCTTGACTCTAACGTTCGCTCTACTTTCATTAGCTACTGTCTAGTTCATTATTCCATCATGATTATTATAACTTTTCTAATCAGGAATGGCGTTTTCATTTGGCTTCTATGTCCCCAAATTTACCTTTCAGTTCCAGTGACTGGAGAGCAAACAAAGCATTTATAATTGGAAAATTATTTCAAGGATATAATTTAGGCCTATACATCGTTAGCGAGACTCCTGTCAACCTTGTTTACTGTAGTACTGAGCATGGAGATGTCATCTGATGCCATAACACTAAGAGCGTTATAAATGCTTTTGCAATAATGTTCGCTTAATTAAACAACTCGTGGTCTGTTATGGCGTCCCATCCGCCATTTGAAGTCACCACGGTATGAGCTTGTGATAACTAATATAACCTCATATTCTGTTTAGCTTTATAATTGAAGGTTGGTAAACTCATATATCGACAACATTCTCTGCAATTCACCTATCAGACTGATTTGAGATCCATTTGCATTCTATTGAATATGACTGAAGAGACGCGTACGTAGGAGTTCTTGGTTTCTCCTGATTCAATGTTTTGACCTCTGTTGATATATTTATTGTAGTGTTTGGCGTTCTTCTTGCATATACTTTCTCTCAAACATTTAATTTATTATCTGGGTCTCTCTCGAGTTGAGATTTTTCCATATTTCTTTCTCTTCATTCTCCTTGGTTTTCAGGCTCAACCTGACTCCTTAATCCTTTCTCCCTAGTCATTTGCTTTTTTTTTCCTTCCATCTGAACTTTGGCCTTACTGTTCTCCTTCCATCTAAACTTTGGTTTTACTCTTCTCCTTCCATCCACCTGCATACCCTCAACACTTTCACACATGATCAGCTCCTCTCATAACAAGACCTGAACACTGTAGTCTTTCCTGAACCTTTCTCGACACTTTCCCAGAGCTTGTTTGTCTTCTTCACCTGTGTTGTTCTATTATTAAGATGCTCCTTATTTAATTTCAAGTCAAATGTACTTTCAGGAAAATATCTTGGGGAAGTCTTTAACCCAGTCTGCTGTCAGTTTAGACAGTATTAGGAAGCAGTTTGGTACGAGTATTCAGAGTTCTATTTAAAAGATTGGTTTCACACAATAATTGCAAGTTTTGGCAATCTAGTGAGAACCTCAAAACAGTGTAAAATGTCTTCCATGGTTATTGCTTATGTTTAAAACTTAAAAATTGAAAACTTGAAACTTATGCATTTACAACATCACTTAAAAGGCCTTGACAACTTGTCCTTTCAATGTAGTAGTCTGTCTTGCAACATCCAGCAATTGCTTTGGACTTCAACTAAGTATGCCATAAAACTGTACACTGGGCCACAAATGCAGGCATCAATCAGGACTTCTTTCTTTTAACAACCTTCATCTCCCTGACTTCAGAGGTACCACTACCTGAAATGCATTAAGGGAACAAAGATTTAAGCTATGTTAGAACTTTCCTTACTATTTTGGAAATAAACAATTTATTGTGGCAAATCAGTGTTGAATGAGAAATATCCATTTCTTTATAGGTCCTCATGACGAATTAATGCTTTATCTTATTTCTGTTTCAAACCTTTTTTGAAACAGCAATGTTATGAAACAGAAATAGGATAAAGCATTAATTTGTCATGAGGACCTTTAAAGAAATGGATATTGTCCTTTTGCACTTCCATATTTCATACTGTTTGATATACATTTTCCACTCATGTTCATTCATTAATACCGTAGTACTGCTCCATTGAAAACAAGAATTTCCTGGACTTTCCACCTTCACTTAGATAACATAAATTAGGATCTTGACACCGTCTTGGTAATTCTTATAGCCTTCACAAACTTCTTTTTATACTTCTCGCAATTTTCTTGGACTTACAGTACTACCTTCTTTTCTATTAAACTTGACTCTTGCATTAGATCAGTATTTTTCAATTTTCCAACAGAATATTGTAGGATTCAATTAACTTCCTATCCACTACAATCAGTCTGGGCAATTTCATGATTGAGACTTTTCTGTCACACGTAGACTTCTGTTCAAATCTTGGCATTCTGTGTATTTACAAACCTATCTCAGTTGTGAAAAAAGTGGCGTTATGGATCAAACCATAAAATGAACTGTTGACTTTGATTGGTTGCAGTATTTGTAAATTCTAGAGTGAAGCTCACACACGCACACACACAGAAGTGTTTGAAGAGAGGGTGGAAAAAAGAACAAGAATCAGAGTAGATATGTCGGCTTTCTGTGATCAACGAAGCACCTCAATAATGAAATACAAATACAGCTGAAAAGTAGTAGTGTAGTAGTAGTAGTAGAATGGATCAAGTAATTGTAGTACATACAGCTGGTATAGGAGGCAGGAGAGTGGCAAGTGTTATAGACTTGCTGGGTAACACTAGGGAACTAACACAGAAAACCCTCGGCTTGAGACTGGCTAAATACTGTGGCCACATCAAGTCAGAGGGGTTTTCAGGAAAATGATTCACAAAATAAACTTGTAATTGTATCACTCTAAGAAAAATCAAATAGAAAATACAAAGGATATTTCAAAATATTCTCAAAATGTCAAATACAAAGGATATTTTAAAACATTCTCAAAATGTCACCAGTAGGTGTATAGACCAAACCAGTATTCCGAAGGCCAGTCCAACTAACCATGAGAGTTTGAGAACATAAAAAGAAAACTAATAATAAAAAAAATACAGATTTATCAAATGCTAGAACAGAAACAAGGATTAAGAATCAGGTTAGTGACCTATCATAACCCAAACTGACCTAGAATTAATAGCAAGAGAAGAGAGACGAGAGAGCAAAAATTTTGAGGGAATCATTTAAAGTACATCCAGTAGCTCTTAGAATATTCAGATACAATACTAGTGAAAGTAAAGAGGAATCAGACATCCTTCATTAACTCAATATTCATAAAAAATAATAAAGCTAAAAGTTTAAGATTAAGCTGAACAGTGACTCAGAAAATGGGACAGAAAATTCAGCAATTACCTTGAGGGCAAGAGAGAGAGAATACAGCGAAGCAGTAGAGTAATAGTAAGCATTAGTGTTAATCCTGACTTACAAAATAGCTTGTATCCTAAACACTCAATATTGGGTCCACCATAAATAGTGCACATATCTGAAGAGACCAACCCATGGATTGTGTTAGGCTCCAAACAGAATACCATTGCACAATGACCTCGCAAAGAGGGTGAGCCTTCGTTCCCCTCCTTACTGAAAGGACATAATTAATAAGCAACATGATCGAAATACATATTTATTACAAAATGATAATGTTAATCACAGTACCTGGCTCTTGCTCAGATCCCTCCACATTAAGACAAGTGCCTAGTGCCACAAACAAATTCGTTTTAGAGCCAGAATGTTACAAGTTTCATATCATCCTTGAATAAAATTAACAAATGCAAACACTCATCTTCCACATACAATCAAAACAATTAGTTTAAAACACTGGGATTTTGGAGGTTATTGTGGGCCTTTACCGAAAAATGAAGGTGCAATGGGAGAGTTGGCCTAGCAACTACCCTAGCTGTGCCTACCCCTCCAGAAAAGATTTACCCTTACAGAGAATATTTGAAATACTTAAGAAAATGGGGATATGTCAGATTGCAGTTGCTTGTGGAGGAACAGACTGACTGATTGTAGATTGTAAGGTTAATGAAAGAAAAAGTCAGTTGCCGTCAGTCTCATACAGATTACGACCTACAAACTGAAACCTTGATTGGGATCTGCGTCGTGGACACTCATTAGGGTGATTTGACTTGAAGGCCTTTTACGTAGATAGTCTGTGGATGGAACCAGTTGCATTGTCTGGTAAATCAAGTCCCGCGTAAACATAATTGGGTGATAGACGGGTGTACAATGCCATTATCAGTCATTAACTGCAGCCGCTTATTTCATCGACTAAAAATGTACATGAATCTCCTGAAGGGTCTGAATATATTGTGTATTTTGGTATCCATAAAAACCTTGGAGGCAATGAAGAGTCAGAGGCTTAGAAGATAATTGAAGAAGTAGTTAGTACCTTATATGGCAACGCTGTCGTCAAGCCAAGCATTGTTGGCAGTTTCCAGATGCTATTCTTGAAAGAATAAGAACAGGCATATATTTAGAAAGTACTTACATTTAATCCCCCAAAAACGGCAATGTTTTATAATTATATATATATAGATATATTATATATATATAATATATATATGTGTGTATTGTATATATATCTATATATATATTATATATATATATATATATATAATACATATATATATGGTATATATATATATATATATATAAATCTTACCATGCTTATATGACTGTATACCTAAATTTAGAGGAGAAAATGTCCTCGCAGGAACAACAGAAATACTGGAGGTTGAAGCTGAAGAAGACGTTGGCTGCTTATCCTTTGCGTCGCTTGTGAAAAGTCTGAACGTCACATCCTTAACTATAAAGTCCTGTCAGCAGATATGATTAGCAAACGTGTGATCTAATCCATTATATTGCTTCCATTGAATTTGAGCTCAACAGTTTCTTGCACTACTTTTGATATAAATGACACAAAAAAATATCTTTCAGCAAATTCTGTACTACGGGGTTTCAAACAGAACGAGTCGATAGCAGTTGAAGCTAATTCTCTGTTGCAATTTTCACCTGCTGCAGTCTCACAATAATAATAAAAGTCTGCCCTAAAGTCAAGTGGATTTTTCCGAATTTTTCTTCCTGGAAACTCCTCTCTCCAATCCATATTAATAAAATGTTTGAAGTTCATATCGATTTTCAGGTGTAAGTGAATCAATCATTTCCTCCTTAAGTGGGCATTAAGTCGTGGCTCAGCCTGACTTAGGCAAATCGTATGAGGTACGTAATACAGTTCATATGCATTAACGTTTTGAAGCACAAATGGCCTAAGTTCTTCAGGATCGTTACCAAGCTTGGAAGAACTAAAGGAATCAAACTTCTGAAGGGTTCGAAAATCAAGCACTCCATCACGACATTTCTTGAATCAAGTGTGCACTGTAGTTTCTGATTTTGTGTTTCCCTTTCCACGAGCCAATGAATCCCATTGGCGTAAGAAATTACTACTATTGTCTATCCCCATTGTTCATGGTGTCCTATTTTCTTGAAACACTTACTATTTACATTCAAGGTAACTGACAAAAGGAAGTAAAAGAAAACATCGAAAGAGGACAAACACATGTGAAAAAGGACAAATTGGCCATAAAAAGACAGATCTGGCAATTTAGGTTCAAAGGAGGGAGTGCAAGATGCAACTAACTAAAGAGGTTCCTCTCGCCAGCCATGTGGCAAGCGGACGAACATTTCCCTATTTAAGGACATTAGACTCGCTTTTTATTACAAGAAAACCAAAATTGTTGTAGTTTAGAATTGTTTTATGATATTATTATACAAAACGTAATATTGCCATGGTTCATGTTTTAATTAATATTCTTGTAGGGAACACGATCTACTTAGGAGACTGTCCATCGCATTTTAGTATTTCACTCATGACCATGTAACCATAAACCGTAGCTAGCAATTCAAGATTTCATTTTTTTTTTTATATGGGTGGGGTAAAACATTTGGGGGAAGGTTTTGACGTGTTATTTCCTCTTATTTATGACATTTGAAACACGAAATACAAGCTGAAATAAAGCGATAAATAAACCGATAATGTAGCTGTTACATAGCCAAAATCCACCTATTGCTACTGCTATTACGGCGCCGAATCCTACTACGCATGTGCCAATCCTACTGAGCATGCGCCATGTTATAGGGGAGCTTTTGTTTCAGATTGCCTTTCTTTAATGGGGGTTATGGGAGGAGCGGAACCCCCAGTCAGGTAACATGTTCTACTACTATGAGATTCAGGGCTTCGGTAACACGTTTATTTGACAATAACTTTTTATCTATGCATTTCATAGATATAACGCTTATTCAGAATACAAATTATATCGACACATAAATTTTGACTGTATTCTGCATTACGTAGATTGAATAAATTGGGTACTTATAATGTAAAAGTTACTTTTTTTGAAGACGGGCCAAGTTACTCAGAGATAAGGTTTCGAACGCACTCGTTACGTAACTTATGACAGCATTTCTTCCCTCTTTCTCGATGGATGATTGGCTATACGTAACGAAGGCTATACCTCTGGCAACAATGACAAAAATTTAAATACAAGCAAAGCAGTACACCTTTATGAACTCTGAATCCTCTCCACTGATAATTGTCATAATGAACAAACCAACAAAAGATGTTAATAAATACAAAAACACTTCGATTATTAGTCTAACTCCCAAAATAAGTGTCCTAAGAAATTATAATCTACTTTATAGGCCACAATCAGATTGACAAGATGTAGGAAATAGTTGGTAATTTTCAAAGACATAGTAGACAACCTTGATTTGATAACTGCTGCATCCAATGTCAAGCAATTTTTATTTATCGGCTATCTACCTATTTACTGAAAAAAAAAAATAGCCGGTACCGTATTTTGGCTTTAAACCTTCACCAATAATTATCGTCAGAATGATGACTTCATGAGGCTCCACCCACTTCGGCCTCGTTGTAATTCAGGATAACACTGAAGGCTATCATGGACATTGTTGTATTAGAAAATCTAACTTCTGGCTATAAAAACTTATTTCTCGAGTAGTTGTAAGAAGTGCTAAATGATCCTCAAGGATCCCAGCAGTTGGCCTAAACGTTTAATTCATGTATATTGCTGCTATTACTAATTTTGCGGCACTACTGCTACAGTAGTATTACTACGCTAGCACAGATACCCCACCCACAACTATGCATCGTTCCGCCATTCATTAAGTCTTTATATCCAACATGGTCGTACAGACTTTAGAACAAGGAAAAAAATTATATCGGATGATCCGTTGGTCTGCTGGAGATTTTAGCACATATAAGCTTGTGTTTACTTTGGATAAAAATCTTATTTTAACAAAAATAGTTATAGAAAGACTGTTTACATACAATCTCTCTTTTTCTCTCTCTCTTGGTGGCATAGTGAATAGTTAATGGAAATGTTCAAAATCCTGAATGAGATTACAAGTATTATAATCACGTTACGCTAAATACAAATCGGACCATAAACATTGGATTTAAACTAGAAACTGAATAATTACCTATTCAGGCTATAGTAAGTATGGCCACGGGCTTTCTTTTGACTGTATAAAGTTGCAAGTCGTAAGACAAATGCAGTTTTGCAACCACGGGGACAATTCCAAATCCTGTTAGCCATTCTTGACTACTATGCGTTTCAGAGCCGATGGAATAAAGTGAATGGGTTTGTCTGGTGGATGGGCAGGGCAACATTTCGTAAAACGATGTTTACTTTGCTTACGTAATGAATGTTTTTCGACTCTTGGCTCGCAATCATTGGCCATGGCGTCGGCTAGATCATTTTTACTCTATAAAAATTAAAACTATCGGGTTTAGGTTATTGATAATGCTGACAAAATTTGTGTGTGGTTGTAAAATATACATATGTCAACTTTCAGCTACATCCGATGCTTTGATAAGGAGCAAAATCCAAAAAACCGTGTTACAGAGGCCCTGAATCTCATAGTAGGTTAGGTTATGTTAGTATCATAACCTATATTTTAAACTTCTAAGATTACCTTTCTTTAAGGGGGGTAACACTTTACCAACTCGTACCTGTCCCTTCATCTCCCAGTACCCCACCCAGTCCCCCCCTTACCGGACATATGAATCCCTAGTGGTTACATGTCACACACCCCCTACTAGAATTCAAATATGGCGGTTTGTTTACGCTCTTGGCCCCCTTGTTATTTGCCTTTGGACTCTCTGTCCGTCCGTACATCGCACCCCTTGTACAGTCCTGTAGTCTTCAAAGGTGAATTACGGTTTAATTACAGTTGGCCGAATAAATATTACTTTAAATTCTTGTTCAGTAAGTAGAATAACATAAGAAAACGTCAACTGCCATAGTCTACGTTACTGCGGAATGCGGGCTTAGAATTACCTGTAGTTCTACATAATTGGTGGTAGTTTTTGGGATGGGCTGTGACACCTATTTTTTTTGTTATTGATACATCTGTCGGTATGTCTAAATAATGAAATTTGGTATTAAATGTGGTTTTCTAGGTTTAACATTAGACATAAGGCACTGTATTTTTATTTCGTCATCTGTATTTTATGTTGAACTGATGTAGATAAAGAAGAGAATTCATTGCATGGCATTCTTTTAAAAATACATTTTTATTATCAAATGGTTTTCCCAGAATACATAAATTATGTTCTGAAATAACAGTTGCTGGTCTGGGATATACGTCAATGTCAGAACATTCATTAAAAGTTTTTTTTTAATATAAAGATGTATTTATTATAGGTTTTTTCAGTGTTCAATTAACTGGAGTTAGATTGCCTTGTTCCACCTAAGAATCACGTAACTCTGTCAATTAAGGCCAAACAAAACTAAAGGACAAATGGTGAATTGGATAAGGTCACCAGCTGACACTAGGTTTACTTAATATAATTCTCTTTAAAGGGGCTTTTATCAACAGTTGAGTACAGTGATGTGGAACTGTGGCTTCTTGGCACTGATGATGCAGATTCTTCTCCAAGCAAGAGGGAATTTCCAGGCTCTAGGTACATATACAAGTCTGGAAAATAAGTACCTAGATAACAATCTTCCACTAAAGAAACTCCCACTAAAAATTACTTAGTAATCACAAGGGATGAATGTTATCTCAGGAATAAAAATACTTCTATATACAACAAGGATTGCATTCAATATATGATTTCATAAAGAGGAATATACGTTACTAGTGTTCATAATCAGGGAATACTGAAGACATGAAAATTTGAACAAGAAAACGAGTATTTCAGTGGAAGAGAAAGAAAACTGGAAGTAATTGTCACAATCCGACTTTCCGGTGGGTTGAATGATGCAATGATCTGTTGCATTAGGCTCTGTTGGTCTGCTGGGAGTAACAATCTTCCCATATGTTTGAGACACCGGTGGTAGACAAAAGGGGCTTAGGATAGGCCCAGGACACGTATGATCCAGAGCTACGAGTGAGGTCGATGCAGGGTCGAGTGTGGTCACTTTGGCTTCCAAGCTCCTACCCTGAGCATACCTGGGCAGCATCATGCAGTATATCTGGAATAAGACAAAGACAGATAAGTACGTAGGCCCAAGAAAAGTGGGTCTTAATGCTAAGGGTCCTAAGAGCTATCCTAGCAAATCTTACTCTCCCTTATGAGCCTATAGTATAAAATGCCATACCTTGGAAGATTATTGGAGTCACCCATTTGAAAACACCGCTCCTTCCTTCCTGCCAATTGCTCTGTGGGTTCAGCTTATCTTGTTCCTTGGCTTTGGTTTCTGTTAGTTAAGGAATTCTACCTATTGCTAAGATGCCAGAGAGAGAGAAAGGCTACATAGCAATATATACATATATATATTATATATATACATATATATATATATATATATATATAATGCTCTTTCAGCATATTTTCTGCCATGCAGTTTCTGTTGAAGTCAATGGCATTGTTTGCAGATACTATCTGAACAACACTTTGAATCAATCTATACTTCTATATCTCTTCTGGAAAGCTTCTCAGGAATAAGAAAAAAGTATTGGAGATCCTTTCCATTTATTTTTTTTTTACTGGCTGCTTCTCCCCCCCCCCCCCTCCCACTGATGTCATCAGGACTGGATTATGAATGTCTTTCAAGGTTTTTATTACTGCATGCTGATGTTTGAATTTCAAACAGGACATCAATGAGGTGCAAAATTTCTATTGGTCTACTCCAGTTAGCTGAAGGAAGACTAGAGACAGCCACTAGCTAGAGGATAATCTGTGTGGGAAAAATTTAAGGACAATTTGAGTGATAATGACGATTGAAAATACCTCTAAATTTTTTGCAGGAGTCAAAACATTTACATCAATCATAAGAAATGAATGGTTGAATAAGGCCCTATCAAATATGATACTTAACATGACTGGTATCGACCCCACTGATGGACAGAAACAGCTTCTCAACCTTTACTTTAATTGTCATTTCATTAAAAGGCCCTACAACGAAGCGAAGTGCATTGAAATCGAAACCTTTATAAATGAATTTGTCTCTCTCCAGACCCAAGGAAGGTAACGCTTTCTAGTACCATCCAGGAGTAAGTTGTTGGAGAAGCCGGACGCCAACAGGGAAATTATAGGAGCCAGTTCAGCGGCCCTCACCTAAGACAACCACCCACCTGCCCTAAGAAAGTCTTGACATCATAGTCAGAAAAGGTGACGAGAAAGCCGTCTATCCCATCATGAAACGTGAAAAATATAATGAAAGAGAAGGCATCCTGAGTAATCCTATGGAATTCCAGACCCTAAAAAAGGACATACTGATAGCCTAAAAATAAAGCTGAATGCAATAATTAAGAGGATAAGTTCTGATAATAAAGCTATGAAACTGCCTACGATCATTGGAGACTACAGGCCTATAATTGCATCCTATAGTTGCCAACTTGATTCTCCAACTTATGAAATAGCTAAGACACTGAATAAGATCAACACTACTTAATCTCTAAGGGGTGCTTCGTGGGTTTTCCAGTAGAGTAATTTGATATTTTGAATACCATATCTCCGAGTTTTACTATCACATTACTGGACTTCGAAAGTCTATTCACAAAAGTACTGTTGGACGAAACCATCGTTATTATTATAAGCGCAGTCTATAATCGGATGCCAGTCCCCCAACGTACCAAGGAAAGAACCCTCAATTCCCATCCTAAACTGAAGATATATGCCCAATATATATAGACAGTATCTTCATTTACACTGATACTGACATAGAAGCCACCACCTACAGTACTCTTTGAAGAGGAACTCTAGCATAAACTTCACTATTGGATATGGTGTCAAAGGCCAAACTTCCTTCTTGGAGGTAAATGCAAAGACGGAAGGAGACAGGTACGACACTACCATGTACCAAAAAGCAACTAAGGTGGGTTGGTGCCTTAATGCCTGTGAGGAGTGCCCTGACCTTTACAAACACTGTGGTAGTTGCATACGTGAGACATGCAGTTATGCACTGTTCCACATGGAAAGCTGCTCACACAGAGCTTGTTCATGTTAGGCAGCTCCTAATTGATAATGGCTAAGACAGCCATCTAACAGAAGGTTGCATACAAAAACAGTTGGGCGTGTATGGCAGCACATCAGTGACGATCTCTATATCACCCAGAAACATCATATTGTATTACAAGGTCACATATCACAGCCAGTTCAGGAATGAGGTCAAGGCCATAAAGAGAATAATGGGCAGCGATACGACACCTAGAGATACTGAAGAGAGAATTTTCTTACGTGTATACTGCTGCCTGAACCCAGTCAGCACCCTTGTAAAGCGAAATAGCGTAGTATGTGCAACGTCAGTATGTACAATACTATTTTTTTATACTAAAACAAAATACTAGTACTGTACTGTGTATTATAGACTATTTTATTAATACAAATGATATATAAAACCTAACATTAAACAAATTATGATGATAGTCCAGTAAACTGCAGTTTTTCTTGCCTTTGAGACTGGTGTCGTAGGCTTGACGTGATTGATGATGAAAGTTGGAGAGGTGGTGTGGAATTACACGGCTGGAGGGTCGTCAATGTCATCTTCGGGAAGGATTTCATTTCTTCTGCATCACTTTCTTCGGAAAGGATTGCTTTGGCAAGGATTTCTTCATCACTTTTTTCTTCAATAGGGGAGGAAGCAGTCAACTGGAGTTGGGGAGGCTCTTTAGGTTGAAGGCATTGGTTTAAGGAGTTTTTCTAAGGAAGTTTGCACTTTTTTCTTTTCTTTTCATCATATATAATTAGATAACACTGGATAGAATCATTGATTATTGTTTACACTTTTGAAAATCTTTCAGCATTAGGGTCCTGATTCTAAAAAATAGTCAATGCTTTTTCTATAAGAGAAAACCTCTTGGCCATCAATTTTGCTTCAAACTTCGTTAAGGGAATAAGTTCTTCTTCGCGTTCTTCTGGTCATTTTCCCGTCTGCATCTTGTCTCTGTTGACCCCTGGCTAGCCTTATATGACCTCTCTTTTCTGCCAGTGTTTGCCGCCTGGGCAGATCTATGGAGTAGTAACATGGTAGTTTAAATTTGACAACGTGTTCGAGGGTTGCATGAGAGAGAGAGAGAGAGAGAGAGAGAGAGAGCAACATTGGTGGAGAGATAAATGGGAGTGGTTTAATGGTGGGCATAAGCAATTAATATTTGTCTGTTGTAGCGATCTTACGAGAGCCGTGCAGAGTCAGTGAGTCGGAAAGGACAGTCAGATTCAGAAGTAGCCAGTGTTATTTCGTGTTTTCTTGGTTGATGTTGATGTTGTATGGTTGTTGTGAATGTGTCTGTCTGGTGATTGTTGAGCTGAAGAGGTTTGTTGTACTTGATTTTGCGTTTTGGTGGTTTCGTGAGTTGTCTGTTGGAGACAGTGTTGGTGGTGGTGGTCTGTTGTGCTAGGCTTGTGTTGTCATATGATTTGTCATGTTGTTTTCGAGTGGTTGGTGTTTGTTTGTGTGATGATTGTGGTGTTGTCTTTTGAAATGTTGTACGGTTTTGGTGCTTGTCTGTCTTGGGTAGTGAAATTCGGCGGTGGTTGTGTCTCGACTAGCCTATATCCAGCGGATGGCACAGTGCCTAGCCCTGAGTATCTAGGGACTGAGGCAAGTACATGTGTTTGTGCTTTGAGTGTTCTGCGTTCGGTAAGCCAATTGTCCTATGTGTAATTAGTATAATGTGAAGAGGAAAGTGTGACAAAGGGAAAGTTTGATCATCGGTAAGTCTAAAGTAACTGTGGGGAGATTTGCTTGCTTGTGATTCCGCCACAGTAATTTTTGGCGCCTGAACAGGGACTGCTGGCGTGGCAGCTACAGGACGATTGGCCTAGTGTGCATGAGTGGTGAGAAAATTTAGGATGGATGGGTTGAGTGAGGTAGAGAAGTTGAAGGAGTTGAGGTTGGCGAGGGAAATTGGGAAAGCAATGGAAGTGGAGAGCGAGAGGCTACAATTTGTGTGTGAGAAATATAAAAGGGAGTTAGAAGAGTTTTAGAGGAATGATGAGGAGTGTGGAAGAGGGAATGAAAGAGGAAGTGAAAGAGGCCAAGCAGCGGATGGTTGAGAAGATGGATGAAAAGTTGGGATCAATGATGAATAATGTGCAAGAGATGATGAAGGAAATGATGACAGAGTTTATTGGAGAGGGAGCTGTCGGAGGTATGCCTACTTGGTCTTGTGACAGGCCAGGAGTGGTGAAGAAAGTGGAAGAGCGAATGGATGAGAGTACGAGTGATGAAGGTGATTTGGTTGTGATAAGTAAGGGAAAGAAGGGGAAGACACAGGATAAGGATAAACTTGAGGACTTTAATAAGAAGGGGGCTGAGGAAAAGAAGAAGACTAAGGGAAAGAAGACTAGTAAGGATGACAGACAGGGTGAGACTAGGGCTGAATACATTGGGAAAAGGGCTGAGAGTGATTTAGATAGCGGTGAGTGGAAATGGTTAGTATGGAAGTTGATTCGTTGTATTCGAAGAGATTAAGAGGGGTCAGAAATAAAGTAGCAAAAGTGAGAGTGAAAGTGAGCAGGAAGTATGAAAGGCTGTGTATATGAGACAACCGGTACCCCGATGTGCACGATATGAGGAATATGGTAGTAGGGATATAGGGGACTTATTTTAGAGCATGAGAAGTATTGTGTGGCTGAGTATGGGGATAATAAGAGAGTTTAGGCAAGAGAGTTAGGTAGTTTTTTGACGGGATTTTTGTTGAATATGTATGGGGTAATGATGAGTGTAGGGAATGTGCCGTATGAGTGTGTGAAAGCCAGGATTGTGGAACAGGCAAAGAGGATGAAGAGTAGGGTTAGGTATAGGAGAAAACATGAGTTTGAAGAAGCAAGAATGAATGTTGATGAGTTGTTGAAGTCGTTGTCAGTGTATGTGTGCAGGTTGGAAACATTAGCTACGAAAAAGTTTGGGGATGAAGGGATAAATGATTGTATAGTTACTGTGGAAGTTATTAGCGACTGTACCAGAGAGCATATATGAGTTTATGAATTTAAAGCTTAAGAAGAAAATGCAATGGATGAATGAAAGGTTAAAGCGGAATGATATTTTAGAAATAGTAGAGGATCATGAGCTAGATAGGTGTATGAAAGAGAGTAGAAGTGTTAGTGTTAGGACTGAAGTAGCTGAGGGTATACCAGAGTTTAAGAGCTATAAGGAGGCAGTTTTAGAAGGGCTGAAGCAAATGGCAGAGCGAGCGGTTAATAGGAGCGTTAGAGCAAGTACCATAAGTGTGGTTAACCCTAATAGAGATCAGGGTGCAAGCGTTGGATGAGTAAGGGCCGTTAGTCGTGAACAAGAACAGCAATGTTATAGATGTGGGAAGCCAGGACACAAGAATAAATGTCGGTGGGCATCAGGAGCATGCTTCGGGTGTGGGCAAACGGGCCATTTAGTGAGTGAGTGTAAGAAAGATAAGGATATTAAATGTTACAGGTGTAGACAGGTAGGGCACATAGCGAGTGGATGTTGGGGTACCCATGAGAATGTGATTTGCAGTAACTGCGGGAAGAACAGGCAGTATGCTAAAATGTGTAAAGAACAGCATGCGAAGTGTGCTGAGAGTGGAATGGAAGGTCATGTAGAGAGTGTTTGTAGGCAAAAGAGGATGAATCAGGCTGGGATTTCAGGAAACTAGGTATTAAGGGGATTCAGTTGGGTGGGTCCTCTAGTGTACAACAGTATGTTCAGGCTTGGTTCTGAACGCTGCAATACTGAAGAGGTTTGGTAACTATTCCAGGAACTTCAATAACTCAGGCCATGAAGGATCATTTTTCAGAATTTCTACTGCTTGGAATTTGTGACAACTTAATCTGGACTTTCACTATACTATATATTATCCTTGAGATGATAATTTTCTAATGTGACATTTGGTAATTTTAGTTGCATACTTGCACTGAATGCTGCATTTATAGTTACAAATTACTGTACCAAAATTGTTTCTTCAAACTTTTTTTTATAATGAACCAGAATTACTCGTATTACTTTGCATCGTTTAAGTGTGTAATATTTAGTGTTTTACAAATTTTTTTAAAACTTTTTTTTATAATAAACCAGTATTGCTCTGCATCTTATAAGTGTAGTATTTTCAGTGTTTTACAAATTATTTTTAAAAATAAATTTGAGTATCTTGGTTCTCATAGATTTTTTATTTCTTAGCATCCTATAAGTATCTTATTTACTAATATTTTTAAATTTAGGTACTTTGAAAACCACAGAATTTGTCAAAACTGGCGTGCAAAGTACTGTTTTAAACTTAATATTTTCTCCATAGTAAAATTCAAGTTAAAGAGTATGCATTTATATACTATTTTCTGGTTCTGACTGAAGATTTTCACAAATTTGACTGAAAATTGTCACAAATCTTCCAGTTTATTCACTGTTGTATTTATCTTTTATGTACCGATTTTTATAAATTAATAACTCAATACTCTGTAATCAGTCGTTCAGTAGTGTTATTTTAAGGACACTTCTTTCATTTCCTGAGGATTTAATAAAATTGGTTCAGTTTTATTAATGAAGTGTGAAAAATATCTAAGTATAATCAAACGTGAGTTGAGGAGAGAAGACTGCCTAGTTTAAGTAAAAATATTCTAAATAGTTCCAGAGGGAATGTTTTAAAGGAAATCAAAGGTCTGTCAAAAGGCAGCAAGCCAAAAAATCTAAACCTATGTAGAAACTGATGGAGCTCTAGGTAAGACCTGAAGTGTATCTCGGAAGTATTTTAAAATTACCGTTAGGGTTATTAACAGTTTACATTTGAAGCAAAGCAGAGTGCTAGTTAATAATACCTTGCCTTACGGGTGACAAAGGCAACACTTTTCACTCGTAGTTGGAAACTACAGTAATGTATGAAAGATGATGGGTAAATATAAGAGCTAGTAAAAATAGATACGCTAATTTACTATACTGGCCGCAGCCCAACTGGCCATAGACAAAGAGATGAGAGAAAAAATTTATTTCTGTCTGTCTGTCTGTCTCTGTCTCTCTCTCCCTCACAGAAAATATTTAGATACAGTAAATCTATAAGACGAAGAGATAAAGAAAAAAATTATTTCTGTCTTTCTGTCTGTCTCTTTCTCACTCACTCTCTCTCTGAAAATATTTGGATGCAGTAAACAATGCTATTTTACTAGAATGGTTTTGAATACAGTAAATGTCTATTAACAAGTAACAAGGAAACAATGCTATTTTACTAGAATGGTTTTGAATACAGTAAATGTCTATTAACAAGTAACAAGGAAACAATGCTATTTTACTAGAATGGTTTTGAATACAGTAAATGTCTATTAACAAGTAACAAGGAAACAATGCTATTTTACTAGAATGGTTTTGAATACAGTAAATGTCTATTAACAAGTAACAAGGAAACAATGCTATTTTACAAAAATGGTTGTAAACTATTTTCTTCTCCTGTTTTTGGAAAGGCTAGGATTACCTATTCAGGAAATATTGATTTTAAGTTTAGAGTTTAAAATATTCAGTTGCGGTAAATCTTCTACAATGGCATCAGGTATAATACTCTCACAGCGAGGCAAAGGAAACTTTGTGAGAGATGGCTATATATACGTTTTTGATAGACATGGAGCTGATAATATCACAGAGTTTTGGAGATGTGAAAGGAGAAGACTATGCAAGGCGAGAATACATGTTGGTGAAATTGTAAAAAATATCAATGAGCATTCGCATAATGCCGACCCCGCTCAAGTAGAAAAAGGAAAAATAGTATCGAAAATAAAATTTCGGGCTTCAGCAACAATGGAACAATCATCTGTTGTGATTAATGAATGTTTAGAAAATGTTAATGAAGCATGCCAAAGAGTCATGCCTAGTCATAGCGCTTTGCGAAAAATGGTGAAAAGAGAACGTAAAGATTTGTCTGCATACCCTCCTAATCCTACATCTTTAGAATAATTGGTTATTCCTGTTGATATTCAAAATTATGGATCGGAGAAATTTCTTCTAGCAGACAACCAAGATTCATGTTGGAAGAATGAACAGAAGGGGAAATGGCAGACGTTCTCCCCTTTTTCCATTACACATTTGGAATGTTTACGAACGATGCATAAATGAGGAGGATAGAACCAACAATCATGCCGAAGCTGCTCATTGTAGGCTGCAAAATGAACTAGGGATGCAACATCTAACAATATGGAAGTTTATCGATAGTTTGAAAAGGGTCCAACGAGGACGAGATCTTTATTACGAACATTTGATTGCTGGTCAAACACCGCCCATAAAATTGAAGAAATTCCGAGAAGCTGATGCTCGTATAAAATCAGTGGTGCTACAGTTTGAGAACAGAAATATTTTAGAGTATCTGAGAGGAATTGCTCATAACTTCCCTTAAGATGCTTAGTTATGTAGCTGCTATTCTAAGCAGTTTTTATATTCCAATAATCCAACTTTTTAATGAAATTTTAACTTTTTTTTATTTATCTTTTATTTTCTTGATTTTTGTATTCAATAATTCAGCTTTTTAGTGAAATTTACCTTTTCTTATCTTTAATTATCTTTTATTTTCTTAATTTTTTTATTCCAATAATTCAGTTTTTATGTAACTTCTATGTAATTCAGCTTTTTAATAAAATTTACCTTTTAAGTATTATTTTTTTCTTAGAGAAAACCTCTTTTCAATAATGATATGCATACATAAAATAAATAGTTTACAACCATTAACAATAATTACAAAATTCAACAATGTATTTAAAAAAGGAAACAGTCCAATTGGCAAAGTATCAAGCTCTTATTTGAAAAAATGAAAATAGTTTACAACCATTAATAACATTAAATACCAGTTTTCTTCGAAAGAGTTTATAGCCAATAACAACAATCACAAAAATCAAAAGGGTATTTAAAAAATAAAATAAAATAAACACAAGTTTCCTTCAAGAGATAAAAATCTCTCTCTCTCTCTCTCTCTCTCTCTCTCTCTCTCTCTCCTCTCTCTCTTACCGCTGCGGCCAGTCGTCCCAAGCGGCCAGTTGAGCTGCGGCCAGTCAGTCACGGCCAGCTGGACCACGGCCAGTCGTCTTAGAAACGGGAATGGGACAACTGTATGTTAAGTGTTTGAATTTGTGGAAAGCCATGTTATGGTATAAATACTTCCTCCTAAAACTTAGTGGACCAATGCTATTATTGAGGTTGATGCAAATGATCCTATTTAAATGAAGACTAGAAGGGACGTGGATTGCCTGGGACTGTTTTTAAAGATGTCTGTTCCATTTTTGAGAGAAATTGTTGTCTCGAGGAAAACCTTTCCCGCGGAATTCCTCTTTGAAGCTGAACCAGAAAAATTGCTATTGAATGTATTATCTCAAAAAGGACTATTTCGATTAGAATTTAAATGAGAAGCAAAGTTTACTGCGAATCCTAACTTTTGAGTCTTTGAGAAAGAAACTAGAGAAAATTTCAGCCTTCTCTACGTCATTTGCTAATTTTTAGATCGAAATGACACTCTATTCCTTGTGGGAATCTATTAGTCTCTAATGCATTAATTCTTTTAAAGGTAGTTCGTTCATTGCCCTTAATTGCATGTTAAAGCCTCCATGAATATTGGTAAATCTGCCTGCTCTCTGGACAAGGAGAAGCAGCCATTGTATACCGCTACTAGAACGAAGAACTTGGTCCCCTTGTTGAAAACTGTTCACGTTCTTCCAAAAGTACCCTTATCAAGTTTGTTTTTAGATACACAGAACTTCTTTAATACTAATATTTATAGATGCAGGATTTATACGTGGTCTTGCTAAAACAAGATATGAGTTTCGTCTTCAAACAACCAAACGTCATCCAAGGATTCTCACAGCACTCCATAGATGTCTTTAGCGAACGTTCATAATTTTGAGAAAGCATTACTTGATAAAACGATATTTTGCATTTGGTATTACTAACACGTAGTGTCCTTTATTTAGTATTAATAAAAAGCAGAAATCTTCATTATATTACTATTAACGCCTTTCGTCATAAATATCATTATCTTCAGAGTGATTTTATTTGATCTATATTTAGGCGCGAGGCAGACTGGATTACTACAGATATCCTTTAAACTTTTCTACATTTTCTATGAAAGTAAAAAATTTTATTAATAGAACATGGTATTTTGGGACATTTAGGAACTAAAAAAAATAACTCTCTCTCTCTCTCTCTCTCTCGTGTGTTCCATAAACCCGAATTTGTCCAGAGTTGTGAGTAACATGAAACTTAAAGGATCTCTCTCTCTCTCTCTCTCTCTCTCTCTCTCTCTCTCTCTCTCTCTCTCTCTCTCTCTCGTTATGTTCCATGGGCACGAATTAGTCCTGAAGTTGTGAGTAACATGGAACGTAAAGGCTTTGATTTCAAATTCTGTTTTCGACGTCAACAGGAACCGCAGATTTAAAGTTCAAGCTCTCAAAGAATATTGAGGAGTTCGTTCATAAGAAGTAACAGAAGGTAATAAAAGGGGAAATACAGAAAGCTAAGATCAGATATTAACAAAATTGGTAAATTGACATAAATGAACAAATTAAATAAAATGTATTAAATCCGGTGCTAGAAAATGACAGACGCTCGTCACATTAGCTAGGCTAATTGGCTTATCCTAACTTTTTACCCTAAAGTTATGCATCAATGCGTGTTTGTGTTAATTTGATGTATATAATATGATATACAAATCATATAGCCCCAAGGGTGGAGTCCCTAGGCATACCCCCAACCCCATCAAACACCCAGCAGACACAGTCTCTGTAGTGGATCTTCTGAAATAAATCAAGATTTTCTGACCCATTTTAATTTTATTAAAAAGCTGAATATTTACATATCTTAATCATTATTATATGGAATTTTGAAGAGCCTTCCCATTAATTTTATTTATATCGTGTCTATATCCAATCATTTAACTGTTCATAACATTTATTTTACTTAATAAAGGAGGTGATCGACAGACGCGAACCATCGACCTCTCAATCTCAGGACTGGCAGTGAAGCCCCAAATAACCCCGCCACCGCAAGATATATAAGTATATGCCGCCTCCCACCTTGAATACCTGCCGCGCGTAGGTATTTTTTGTTTTGTTTTGGAGACTCCATACAGCCCATCTCGTTCTCGGTTGCGTGGTAGTGCTTTTGCCCGCACGTATTCATTATATAAGTCTATCACATTACCGTGATTCATATACATATATCGAACTACAAATGTCCTTTAATATCTAATTCGCTCTACCTCGGAATTAATATATTTTCATATATGTTTAACCGAGGCGGAATTTATTAAGCGATAATAGAATTGGCGATCGACAGACGCGAACCATCGACCTCTCAATGCCAGGACTGGCAGTGAAGCCCCGCAACCGAGAACGAGATGGGCTGTATGGAGTCTCCAAAACAAAAACAAAAAAAATACCTACGCGCGGAAGGTATTTCAGGTGGGAGGCGGCATATACTTATATCTCTTGCGGTGGCGGGGTTGTTTGGGGCTTCACTGTTTTTGGCAGATACAAGGAGTCCCTTTTAATTGGTTGGTAAGTTCCACACCACAAATACCGGAAAACAGATTGTTCTATAATTTTTGCTTTCTCTTTCCCTAATGGAAATACATGACACATGTACCAGACTTTACTTAAAATAAGACAATTTACAAGAATAGCCTTTTGATATAAAGACAAGTATCGAGTCGAAAGCTTATTTATTTTTACCTTAACTTTATTGATTAAAGCACCGCAGTTTTCATCTACCATTTCGTTGTCACCATTGGTTATCAATTTGACTAATACCATACACTTATTTTTCTGTTGTATCCAATCAAGTGGCCAGACATTTTTGTCCTTCCAATTACCTAAACCCATGACACAAGTCTTATCTGCATTTAGTTCTGCACCAGTAGCTAGCTCAATTTGCTTTATAATACTAAAAACTACTTTAATACTTCTTTCTTTACTAACAAAAACTGAGCTGTCATCAGCAAAACCTACAACAGAGCACTGGAACCCATTAGGGAGGTTCACTGGCACAATTTCATTGCTTTGTTTAATTGTTCTGTATAAAGATTCTTGAAACAATATATATGCTATCATTGACATAAGACATCCTTGCCTTATGGATCTCTCAACAGGAAAAAAGCCACTAACAATCTCATTTACACAAACTGCACTTAAGCATCCAGTATATAATATTCTAATTTTCTTGATAAACAACTCACTAAAACCCATCCGTGAGAGTGTTTTAAATATGAAACTCAAATTAACTTTATCAAACGCCTTACTCCAATTCAGGTTAACTAGAGCACAATGCAAATTATTTTCATTTGCATAATAAGTTACATCCCTAATTAGAGTATTACATTTCACTAATGATCTTCCCTTACCCGAACAAAACTGTTCTCGTGATATAACTTTATGAAGAACACTTTTTAATCTATTAGCCAAAATTCTTGCAATGCATTTGTAATCCGTATTCAGTAAAGAAATAGGTCTCCAGTTTTTTAAACACAATAAATCACCACTTTTAGGTACTAATTTCAAGATACCCTTTTTTTAGCTTTTTCCTAACTCAAGGTCTAAATCTATCGCAAACTTAATCATTTCAGTGAACTCTGACTTAATTACATTCCATGTCTTTAAATAGAATTCCAGAGGAAGACCATCTTCACCGGGAGTTCCGCCTTTATTCATCATCTTTAACGTATTTAATACCTCATCGACAGATACCTTTCTACATGACATTTCATTGTCCTCATTAGTTACTGTGCTCCCTATACAATTAAGGAAACTATCTTGCAGATGTTCCTCAGTATTTATCTTTGAGAACAGTTTTTCATAGTGATCCTTTACATGACACACTATCGCCTCTGTGTTGTCGAGCGTCACATCGCTTCCTAACCTCAGTTGCCTAATACTATTTCGCTTCCCTCTTGAGTTTCTCTTTGCCTAATAAATTTGCAGATAATCTCTCTCCTTTTATTCTCTCTTCTGTCCTTAACCTAATCTTTATACCTTCACATATTTCATCTTTTATTGATTTCATTCTATCTTTTATAGCCTTCATCTCTTCAAATTTATTGTAACAAACAGAGGCTTTACTTGATAAGTATTCAAGATAATTTTGCAAAAATTTTAGAGTGCCATACTTCTCTTGTATAGCTTGTTTAGACAGTTATGAAAAACTCTCTCAATTTTGGTTTCAAAAATGTATCCCACCATTCCATAATGTTGGAGTATTTAATTCTTTCCTTTTTTAAAAAGTGCCAAAATCTTTCAAATTTCTCCATGAAGTCGTCCCTCTCCAATAATGAAACATTTAACTTACATATTCCTCTACCTATTTTACGATTATTAAGCAGAAATTCAGTTAATATCATATTATGGTCTGTTTAAGATAATGGAATATTTTTACGATTCTTAATATACAAGTCAGTCACATACACACGGTCAATTCTTGAAGCATAATTACCTAGAATCTACGTATATTCGGGAATATTATTCAATGAAAAACAAGCTTCTTTCAATCCCAAATGCTGTACTAAAGATTTAAGACCTTTTGATACATACTTCTCATTACCTGTACTAACATCTCTACCCGAAAGTACGCAATTGAAGTTCACCAGCAAAAATCAAATTTGATATGTTGTTCCTTAAATAATACAAAATATCCACAGAGAACAAGTTCTCCCTCTCTCTCTTTTTACTTGACCCTGATGTTGCATATATACATTCAATATGGAGAGGTTTATATCATTATACCGTATCCTTGTAAATATGTTTCCAGTGTTATCCTTTTCACTGTTAATAACTGAAATATTTGACTTTTTATTAAACAGAAAATACGTACCACCTTTAAAGCTAGTAGGCATATTCATTACAACCTCAAAGTAGTCCTCTAAATATTTTATCCTATTCACATCTCTAATATTATGTTCTTAAAGGTATAATACATCAATCTTATATTGATCAACTAACATCTTTACTTTCAACTGCTTATTAAGCTCATTTAAACCACAAATATTTAATGAAGCAGTGCCTAAAGCCATTTTTAAGGATATATTAAAATAAATACATACTAATTATTTACCTATTTTAGCCAGTTTAGAACTTTTATTTTTACCATTACTATTATCATCATCCTCATGTTTGTGTTTACCAGAATTCTGATCACTAAGTAGACCATGATCTACTACATTATCAACAAACATATCCTGGCTTTCATTTTAGGGGTTTGAAAACTCAGAAAAAAACAAAACATTCTCCTTCGCTATTATTCGATACTTTTAAGTTTTTCTGTCCATTGTCCTTTTTAATGGTAATTTTTACACCTGAACTGTCGTTAACAGTAGCTTGCCATTTTTGTCGCACTGTAATTTGACTTTTATCTCCGTTCCTACTCTTATTACCTTTTTCTTTAGTTGTATTGTTGCCTTTCTTTTCACTCCCTATTAAGGTTTCCTCAGGAATTTTAGTATTCTTCATAGACTCAACATCCATACCATTTTCACCTTCACCCTTTTCTTCTTTATGAACTTTTCCCGTTGACATCTGCTCGTCTTATTCACTGTTGACTAATTCTTCGGTTACGATTTGCATGTTGTTTTCGTATTCCACCTTTCTTCCATTTATAATTTCTTCATTGTGCACTTCTTCTCCTGTTTCTACTTGCACAATTTCATCAGGAGATAACTGCAAAGGAGCACATATCTCGTCGCCACTGTCTTCACTCATTCGATAATCTTCATTCCCCTCCTCTAATCCTTCTTCCTTATTTATTTTTTTTCCTTCTTGGTTTCCCTGAGTATTTCCTCTTGGACCTTTGTCAGCCGCACTTTTTGTGTATACATCGGTTTCATCTTCACTAATATCAATTCCTCTTTGGCTATCATTTACCTCTTGCCCCTCAATGTTATTTCCTTCTCTTGTTAGTTCTCTGTTATCACCATTGTCCTTCTCTGATTTATCATCATTTCTTTGCCTGCTTATGTCAGGAAAGTCTTTTTCATTCCACATACTAGTTCCTTCCATAATATCGATGTTACAATCTTTCACTAGATGGCCTTCTTGTCCGCATCTTAACAGGTTCTTTTCTGCCCATTATATAATATACTTAAGTTAAAACCACACACACTTATCGATGAAGGGATATTGACTCTAATCTTCATCTTTATTGTCCGTATCCCATTCAGCAGGCATTTCAGGGGTCCCATACTGAATATGTTGCTTCTTATTGAATCCACTTTTCCACACCTGCTAATAATGTTTATATCAATTCATCAGATAATTCAAAGGGTGCATTCTTTATCGGTACATATGTATACGAGGTACTTATATTCACAACTTTCACACTATCTACCTCACTTATCTTGATCTGCCTATCCTCAAATTGTCTTGCTATTTCTAAGAATTTGTTCTCTGAGCTGAACTTAATTACTACTTTATTCCTGCTCACATTCTGTACACCCAAGATGTCAGCAATATCAAGTTTCAATTCTCTGAATAACACAATACATACATTTTCGATGGACATATAACCTCCCAGGAATTGTAAACCAATGGAGTCCTTTCTCCTTAAAAAGCTTGGAAACGAATCCATGTTGTTTTAGTACTGTATCTCATAAAACAACAAAGAGAACGGGTAAACTTTATCATAAAAAACGGACTTTCCCCAAGGCAAACGTCTTGGGGTATAAACAAACGTTTCCAAATACCCGTCTATTTTAGTCTCTATTTGGCACTATTCCTGTACTTATAAAAATTTCCACACGAGTCTGTGTACTCACATCACTTCACGATGCTCCATGCATTGTTATTAGTGCTTGAGTACATTACATCACCAAAAAATAAAGGCTAAAGTACAGAGCGAATGTAAGCACGGGATCCTGAGACGATGCCTTCTTCTTCTCTCAAATGACATAAGTAGTGTAGAACAAGAGGACCTTGGAGTCAGTATTACCAAGGACTTAAAATCTACAAAGCAGTACATAAAAGCTGAAAAGAAGGCACAGAAACTAGTGGGATACATAAAGAAGCGGTTCAAATACAGAAATAAGGAAACGGTGCTGCAGCTCTACACATCAATAGTTAGACCCCATCTATCAGAATATACAGTACAGTTTTGGTCACCAACTCTAAGAAACGACATAAATAGATTAGAGGGAGTATAAGCAAGAGCCACAAAGTTAATTCCATCCATCAGGCAAAAAGGTTACCGAAGACGACTAGAGAGCCTGAACATGTATGGCTTAGAAACACGACGACTGCAAGGACAACTAATAGAAACATTTGAAACACTGAAATGCATTACAAAAGTAGACAGTAACCTATTTACATTAAACGAAAACCAAACAAGAAATAATGGATGCAAACTAGAACTGAAGAGATACAACACATCCCATTGTGGGAACTTCTTTACATACAAGATATATGACACGTGGAATAAACTGCCACCAGAAGTTGTAAACAGCAACAGTGTGGAAGAGTTTAATAGGAAGATACACAGAATCATTAGGACACTGAATCAACAGTAAAACCTGCTCCTACAGATATGTGAGCACACGATGTCTCCTCGGATGGACTGTTAACAAGTCTTTGAAACATCCTAATCCTTGTAACGCCTTGTAACACACTCTCTCTCTCTCTCTCTCTCTCTCTCTCTCTCTCTCTCTCTCTCTCTCTCTATTGCCTCCCCGATCTGTACTAGTGCAAAGTTGAACAGCTTTCTGAATCATGAACAGCATTTGATTGTTTGGACACTATGACTTGGCACTGTAAGTAATAGATATAAATAATCAAAATAATGTCTGCATATTGATTTGAACAAAAACTCTTCCAATAAACGGCGCGAGTGGAACAACTGAGTGTTTCGTGTTTGCTTTCTTTCCCATGTGGAACCGGAGACGAAAGGGAGGACGATTAGAAAGTCAGTCAAATTGCCTGAATAAAATCTGCTCTCTTTCTCTCTCTCTTTCCAGCATAGGTCTATTCTGAGCCACCCTAAGGTCATTCTAGCCCCACACAGGTACCGTGCCAGTCACCCTATGGTGGGAACTAGCCTCGCACAGGCCCCAGTGAACCAGGAGATGATTTCAATTAAAAAAAAATAATAAATTAAAATAAGCCTCCCTAGAAGGGGCAGGTGGGAGGCTAGAAAGCAAATCCCCTAAACGCTAGTAATACCGAAATGCTCCCGTTTTTTCTGTTGCGTCGCTTTCCACGACTAATCCCCCTTTAGATAGGAAACGGAAGTAGTTCCTTCTTCAGGGACTCTGAGAGACTGATTTTGTGGAGTGAATGAACATCCGATGCCGATTCTTCAGGGAAAGGGGGAAGAGGAGGAGACGACGAGGAGGAACGTCAAAAGGCGCCTAAAATCGTTGCTAGGATCGAAAGATAGAAAGTCTGATGACCACGAAGAATAAAAAATGGGTCTTTTTCCTACATCAGTGAAAACGACAAACCAAACTTTAATAGATTAATGAGAGAGAGAGAGAGGAGGAGGAGGCTCCTCAGGACACACACTCTCGATAGCGTAAAAAAAAAAAAAAAAGCAATAGTTGCTAGAAGAAAAAAGAAGCGGTCGTCGTTTGGGTAATCGTATAGAATACTATAGCTTCTTCCTATGGGGGGAGGAGAGGGGAGGGAATGGGTGGTGTGGGGATATTCGCGTGCGGGGATGAGGGGGAGGGGAGGTTAGTGAATGCGTGCTCCAACCCACACCCCCAGCAATGAAACGACCCCCCCCCCCTACAAGGACCCCCTTCCAAACCGTAGTTGTAGGATCTTAAGGCTTCCAGACAAAAAGATGCCCTTATTTGTTAATATTTTATTATTAATGTTAATATTATCGTAACCATAGAGGTCCTCTTGTGGTTGAGGGTTTTTTTCTGGTTGGAATCAACCACAAATCCCACTTTACCTATTATGATGATAAAACATTGTAAATGGATGGATGGATGAAGGATGGGGTCATCACATAAACGAACCAGCAGAAATTTCTCATGTTCAGAGTTTCTCTCTGCTGTTTGAAGGTTCTGTTGTAAGATGCAGTTAAAACCGTTGTTTGAAGGTGATGTTAAATTATCTTGTTTGAAGGTGCTGTTAAAAATGCCATTGAAAGTGCTGTTAAAAATGTCATTGAAAGTGCTGTTAAAAGACGCTGCTAAAACGCTGTTTAAAGGTGCTGTTAAAAGATACAGATAAAACCGCTGTTTGAAGGTGATGTTCAATGATCTTGTTTGAAGGTGCTGTTAAAAATGCCATTGAAAGAGCTGTTAAAAGATGCTGTTAAAACGCTGTTTGATGGTGCTGTTAAAAGAAACAGTTAAAACCGCTGTTTGAAGCTGATGTTAAATTATCTTGTTTGAAGGTGCTGTTAAAAATGCCATTGATAGAGCTGTTAAAAGATGCTGTTAAAATGCTGTTTGAAGGTGCTGTTAAAAGATGCAGTTAAAACCGCTGTTTGAAGCTGATGTTAAATTATCTTGTTTGAAGGTGCTGTTAAAAATGCAATTGAAAGTACTGTTAAAAGATGCTGTTAAAACGCTGTTTGAAGGTGCTGTTAAAAGATGCAGTTAAACCGTTGTTTGAAGGTGATGTTAAATGATCTTGTCTGAAGGTGCTGTTAAAAATGCCATTGAAAGTGCTGTTAAAAGATGCTGTTAAAATGCTGTTTGGAGGTGCTGTTAAAAACTGCTGTTAAAATGCCATTGAAAGTGCTGTTAAAAGATGCTGTTAAAACGCTGTTTGAAGTTGCTGTTAAAAGATGCAGTTAAAACTGCTGTTTGAAGGTGATGTTAAATTATCCTGTTTGAAGGTGCTGTTAAAAAGGCCATTGAAAGTGCTGTTAAAAGATGCTGTTAAAACGCTGTTTGAAGGTGCTGTTAAAAGATGCAGTTAAAACCACTGTTTGAAGGTGATGTTAAATGATCTTGTTTGAAGGTGCTTGCTGTTAAAAAGGCCATTGAAATTGCTGTTAATAGATGCTGTTAAAACGCTGTTTGAAGGTGCTGTTAAAAGCTGCTGTTAAAAATGCCATTGAAAGTGCTATTAAAAGATGCTGTTAAAACGCTGTTTGAAGGTGCTGTTAAAAACTGCTGTTAAAAATGCCATTGAAAGTGCTGTTAAAAGATGCTGTTAAAACGCTGTTTGGAGGTGCTGTTAAAAACTGCTGTTAAAGATGCTATTGAAAGTGCTAATAAAAGATGCTTTTAAACGCTGTTTAAAAGTGTTGTTAAAATGCTGTTTGAGTTTGCTGTTAAAAGATGCTGTTAAAACTGCTGTTTGAAGGTTCGTTAAATAATCCTGTTTGAAGGTGCTGTTAGAAAATGCTTTTAAAAATCCCATTGAACGTGCTATTAAAATTATGTTTGAAGGTACTGTTAAAAGATGCTGTAAAAACGCTGTTTGAGGGTGCCATTAAAAGATTCTGCCAAAAACGCTGTTTGAAGGTGCTGTTAAAAATATTGGAAGTGCTGTTAAAAGATGCTGTTAAAAATGTTGGAAGTGCTGTTAAGACGCTCTTGGAAGTGCTGTTGCAACGCTGTTATAAATGCTGTTAAAACGCTGTTTGAAAGTGCTGTTAGAACATGCTGTTAATAATGTGTCTCGAAAATATGGGGGTAGGGTGTGGGTGAGTTGGGTGGGGGGGGGGGGGGGATGAGCTTAAAAATCCAACCCCTTTTTGAAGGTATTGCTGACTATACTTATATGAATAAATAAATAAATGACTTTATAATTCTATGAAACTGAATCCTAATCTCTCTCTCTCTCTCTCTCCTCTCTCTCTCTCTCTCCTCTCTCTCATGGTTGCATATATATATATATATATATATATATATATATATATATATATATAATATATATATATATATATATATATATATATATATATATAGTATATACGTATATATATATATATATATATATATATATATATATATATATATATATATATATATATATATATACACATACATATATGTATATGAATATGTATATGTATGTGTGTGTGTGCGTGAACTCAAGAATTTCAAGCTTCCT
>NC_061107.1:122244441-122251941 GCF_015104395.2 Macrobrachium nipponense
AACTCCAGAGACCCAGGGGCTATTAGGCTATTACCTTCAAGTGGCAACCGATCCCCAGACTGCAAGTAGAATTTACTTAGGCTGTCACCATGTCGTCCAGAGCTCAGGTGCGTTGGGTGATGAGGTAGGCCACTGCAGAACAACTGAAGGTCCTCCCTCTGGGGTAAGGCATCAGTCAAGGAACTCTGCATCTGCTGAACTGAAGGTGGGTAATCTGCAAGATAAGTCATTAAATAGCCTTGACTTTTTACATTGTCTTAAAGAGATTCTTTTCCATTCTCGTTACTTAAAATATCGATAAAGAGAACGTTCCATAGGCAATATTTTGAACTAATTTGATACCATCAAGTATTGTGGAAAGGATGCCTTGAACGAAGAGTCAGATGTGAAGATGGCAATCCCCTATTGATGATAAAATTTTTGTTAATCTATGTAATGAGAAACCTAACTGTTTTTCTTTTGATCAAGAGATGAGATTTAACTCTCCAAGTTGATTATATCTACGATTGTGTGTGTGTATGTGTATGTGTGTGTGTGTGTGTGTGTAAGTAGATGCACATATAATAATTAGAAAGTTCTAGACCCCTTTGTCGAGGAGAGAAGGGGAGAGGATTGTGGGTCCCCTTGTTTTACACTTGAAATGCAACATTTCTCCCTAGTACCAGGTATGCACTTGTCTTATTTGCTGTCGTATTAGTAATAATCTTCAACAATTTATAAAAATTCTCAGTCTTTAGTTAAGTGCCACCCTTGCTATGAATGCAAAGCCAGGCTGTTGGTGCTGTGTAATAGTAACGTCAGGGACGACTGCAATATAGCCAAGGCTAGGGCCTGCATTCTATTAGGCACAGGAATGCTGTCGCAAACAAACTTCTGTACTACAGGCAACAGTTCTGCTACAAGGAGACGAGTTATAGAAGGAGCAGATATTGAAGGAATCCTAATAGAAGTAAGATGCTTAAATTAACAAGAATCCAAGTAGAAGTAAGATACTTACATTATCATAAGTTCAGCAAAATATGAGCTGCTGTAAATGCTGAGAAGAATTAGAGAAAACTTTAGAAGTAAATAGTTTTATTCGTCAACCTTAACCTAAGCATGAAGAGCCATTAGTCTTCGACCTCAAGTGCCAGTTAGGAAAAGATGTTAGCTTGTATTTTTACCATCCTAGGCTGAGGTTAGACTTGTAAACCAAACTCGAGACTTTATTCTTATTTCAGCCTTACAAGTAAAATTAGTCATCCTAAAAATCTTTGCATTCCGTGTCACTACACACTACACTTGAAGAATAGTTTGCTGTAATATGGATGGACTGGGTACTGTAGGACCTAACTACTAATATATTTGAGTTTAAGATTTGAGATGTTAAGAAAGATTGCCAAAGTGCTGAAGTCTTTCTCAAAAGAAATGGATGAAAAATGATGAGTATTTTGAATTCATAAGTGGAGGAAGATGGATTGGCTTATCCAAAGGAGATGACAGATTTGACTCTGAAAGGAGGATTTATTATGGAAGTCAGGGTAAACGAGAGCAGGAAGGGAAGTCTGAAGCTTGATAGTAGGAAGAATATGTAGTGTGAGGATGAAAAGTGTGTGCATTTAGATGTGGGAAGAGATGGCCAGGTAAGCACCACAAGGCAATAAGTTTTAAACTTGGATAGGGTACAGAGGTCGACACCAAGCCTTTGTATCCTTTTCGTGCCTTACCACAGATATGGACCGCCACAGGGCAAGGGTCTGTACTAGTATAAAGCAGCCTTAATCAAAGCCAGTCAGTCGACACAATAAAGACAATTGTGTCTTTGTCATAATGTATGAAGCCTAAAGAGGGCATTAGATCACATACCTGGAGGACTGGAGGCCAGGTGGTGGTTCCCTTTGTCAGGACTCTGGTAATGAGGATCTGAGAGGATCACTGGCACTGTGAAATGCTGGAACGAATAGACAAGAAGTCATGATGTTCAAACCATTTAGGTATTTAGTATAACACGAAGCTGTGGAAACTACATTTTCTTCCCCTTGAAACTTGGACTTCAGTTAGAATAATATGTTAAATACGAGCTACCATGTCCAACTGTAATTCATATTCAGAACAAAGGAATAACAAAAAGAGTAACAACTGTATTGAACTTCTGAAGTTAGGATTTGATCAGTGTATAGAAATGTGGTCACCACTGCCTCTTTGCAACTCATTTAATTTGGTTTTTGCCATGATAATTTAAATTAACCAGATCTCTTATAGAATATGATTGAAACGACAAGGACAGTGAATTTGATACAGTGTTTCTGTGTACCGTTAGGGTAACAGAAACATATATCATCTACACACACATTTCCCAAAATGGGGTTAGTTCTAGATAAAACAATAGCAACAATCACGCCATATTCATTCTTTAACTGCTAAATCGATGCTGAGGTATTAGAGCCCTTCTTTAGTAATATTGCCTTCATGCAACTTGTGTCCCTCCCTCAAACCTTCTTGTCACCAGCCTATCATCTCCCATCCTTTTGACAAGACCAAACCATCACAAGACACAGTGAATCATCACTTCACCTAGACAATCACAAGACACAGTAAGCCATCACTTCACATAGCTCAGATTTTACCATTTTCATGTACTGTGCATCTCCACATTTCTCACCCTTTCAGTTCCAAGCAATTCACCTCATTAGCTGCAAACTTTTCATACTTAAAGGAGAAATTGATTTGTAGGCCCTTATACATGTTCACCCGGGCCTCCATTTACCCTCCAAGTCTCTTACAAATCACTGTGTACACTCGGCTACATTCCTGGGACTCACCACCTCTCTCATCCCACAATTCTCCCTACATTTACAAACTCCTGCAGGAATCAACTACTTCCATTTTTTCAAGGTCAAGATACCAAAAAACATTAAACTATCATATTCATCCCAAAATCATATTTAAATAAGTACCCCCTCCTATCTCTTTCTCTCCAAGAATTATTCATAGTTTATCAAAAGTCAAAACAAGTCTAGAGAAATCCCATTTTTCCTTGTGGTGACTTCGAATCCATCTGAAATAAAGAGACCATAATTATAAGACAATTAAACAATAAGGTTCGTCAGTAAAATGTGTGTCGCACCTCACTACCCTTCTTTAAAAGCTGAACTTAATGTCACTAGAAGGTTTAAATTTTCCAAAATTTTTCACTTTACCTTACAGCAGACCTCCAATGCCTCTTCTGTGGCTTGTTCCACACACGGTCAAACAATATCAGGGAGTATCACCACCATGCCACCATTGTTAAAACCACCAAAATTGTTTCCACTGTGACCCTCAATATCCCGTTTATCGTCACCGACACCACTGCTGTTATTCCCCGTATCATCAGTGTGGGTTCTGGTATCACCACTCCCCTTATCCTTGGTGTCATTACCATTAACCCCGCCATATTAATCTTGGCATCCTTAGTTCCACTTGCGTCCTCATAAAGGATAAAAACACCTGGTATTCCAACTGTTTACCACTAACACCTGTATGGACCGATATCCTGTGTCTTCTACATGCAGGATGGGCCAGTAAAAGTCTGTTGCCCAACACAACTCCTTTTATAACCAAAAATGGTTCTATTGCCACTCTTTCACCAAGAGTAAACTGTATTCTAATGAAACCCAGGGTATTTAGACTATGGGCTTGCAAATCACACACCGTCTCCGTTGAGGGTTTCAAAAGGTAATGGGAGAACATGGACTGATACAGATCATGGTGCATCAGATTCACAGAAGATCCTGTATCAACAAAAATTGGGATATTCACATCCTCCACTGTTCCATTTACTATCAGCCTGGGTTCTTGGGGGGTGTCCCTAACGAGACCACAATTGCATGCACACATCATCTGTGCCCTTTTTGTTGATTGGCTTTCCAAAAATTTCGCTGATCCCTTTTGAGTGAACTGCCTGGGAAGTTCTCATATTATAACTCCTGAATTTCTGAGGTGTAGGTCTCTCATCCCTCCGTATCTGAGATGGACAAGCCTGCCAATAGTGATCAGCACTTTTAAATATTCCACAGTATTTGACTCTACATACTTTCTTTGTGTGCCCTGGTTTATCACAATTGTAGCAACGCAACTGCTGTTGCCATTGATCAATCGATCTTCTCTTATATTCCACTTTTGCACACATATGGGGAAAAAAATCTGAGTCTCTTTGCATCGTATTTCTTGGACTGGTCCCATTAAAAAATGTACTATCCACTGTGGGACATTTGGACATGTGTTTCTGAAATTGGGAATAATTTAGTTCCGCATCTAATGTAGGTTCAATCTTTTCATCAAAACTATCTACAATGGCGTCTGGGACGTCGTGTAGAAGATTTCCAAATGTAACAATTTGAGTAAATTCTCGAGTGAGATATTCCCAATTACCCATGTGGAATTTTTCAATTTCTGTATCCATCCTCCTGCTGAGTCAAAATGTTTTAAGCTCTTACCATATCTCTGTGCTCCTTCGAGCCATAAGTCACCCTAAAAATGCTTGTAAATCGGTCCATGACCAACATTTTGTGTGTACTGAAAACTACGGCATCTAAATGACAAATCACCTTTATTGAAATCTAACAAGGCTTTCGCCTCTGTGAACGCCTCTGCATCATCTTTAATTCCCTTCAGCAATTAAGTAGTTATTCAACCCCTCAATAAAAATTTGTACTGGTTGGGACAGAACGCCATCACCAATGCCTCTAAAAGGGCTAACTCCTGCATTTATGTTAGTTATCTTATGCACCAAAGTCTGACTTGTACCTGTATCTGCCATTTTGTCTTCTTTATGGGAACTCTTATGATTCAGAATTTGCCCTGACCTCAATAACATCGATATATTTATTCCCACACAAACCACCAACACAAAAGTTATAATATATCATTCACCCATAAAAGAAAAAATATACATGCACCAATTCCCAATATACTGCTATCGAATGCATGTCACTATGCCCACAGAAAACGGGTAGAGCGAGAGAAAGAGAAAACGTACCCCATTCCCCTGCTGAGCCAAAAATCAGCCAGCTAAGCACCGTGCTCACAGTAGCCTTTCTCTCTCTCGTCTCATGCCGCATAAAAAAATGAAACTCATCGTACAACTTCTTCTAATGCATTGCAATTACAACAAATCCGTAATGTCCATTGAATCTCAATGGATATCAAAATGAAATACACCTGTGAGGAAATTAACACCGACAAAAAATACAACAAAAGTAAACTTTCACACTTACGTCCTCATAGGTTTCGGCACATAAACACGAAGTTATTTGCACTTGCTTTAGCGCGTAATACCCAGTTACACTTGCAACCTCGCCTAATCAATTTCCGTTATCATATATCCCCTTTCCCCCAGGAAACACAGAAACACATCTTACTCTTAAAAACTAGTTAACCTCACTGCCAAACGCCCAGCTACCCGGCCAAAATTCCTGACTACCAGATAAATTCCCCATAAATCAGCAAAAGAGTCAGTTGCCAATATACATAATCATAACCACTTTTTCCCAACATATGCCTAATCTATCTAATCCTAATCTCTGGAAACGTAACATGTAGGCTTGAATGCCCTTTTTCTGCTTGCCACCAATCTCCTACCAAGTCAAAATGACACTTGTTTAAACAACTGGAGAGAACTCTTAACTTGGTAACGTGACCTAGCTTTCATGTTTCCCTTTGAGTGTCACTGTCTGAAGCTAGCTGAAAATCATATATCGAATTCTAGGCCAGTCATCTTCAACTGGGGTTCCGCGGAACTCTAGGGTTCTGTGAACCATAGCCAGGCGTTCCGTGAGAATTTATGTTTTATTCAATTATTTGTTATTTATAAATATATATTTCTCTTCGTTAAACATGCTGTGAGAAATAGTAGGCCTATAATTCATTTTATCGTAACATATCGTGCGAGATTTCTTTCCTCAGTTTTACTAAAGGTAATTATTATTACAAATGCTTGCTTAGTGGAATTCGTATACACTTGAAAAACCCGAACTTTAGCGTTTAAAATATGCTAAGTCTACTGAATATTTATTTATGTGAGAGGGGGCTGTTGGGAAGCAGTATTTGGAAGGCAACTGTGGAATTTATCTCTATGATAAATGACGTGTCACTTATGAGTGGGTCTATGTGAGATGTTAATAAAAAAAAACTGGAATGTAGAATATACATTAACATGATAATTGAATCAGGACCAACCAGAAAACGCTTTTGAATGTTGCAGACAGATGAGTGGAGCGCATGAGCACCCGGGTGTTGTTAACTATAAATACAGAATTAGAAAGCTGCTTCTCGGCAAGAACGTTGCACTAATCAGCGATAAAACAAATTTAAATACAAAGAATGAAAAAAACGATTGCTTATCAGCTGAGTTTGTGCTGATGAAATGCATCAACCAAAGCCAAATCCTATAACAAGCATAAACTTGCGTTAGAAATTTGCTTAAACAGCAACATAAAATATAGACTTGGATCTAGAATTTGAGAACAACAATACAGACAGCACTTCGGAGGATATGGCCAGTTTTTCAGCTGATCCAAATAATTCGCAGTCAATATCTGATTTAACTGAAGAAAAATCTTTGCGATATATACGTAGGTGGCTACATTGTTAAAAAAAATTCAGTGCGGTATCCTCATTTAGGTCAAAAGATGACTGACACTCAAAGGGACTAAAGGTTCTTCTGGATCAATAAAATTAACAAGAGTCAACTTCATATGACTTCTGAACTTTTTTTTTTACAATTAAGCCTTCACGTATAAGAATGCTTGCCAGTGAAATGAAAGCCACTGGTGTTCGATCTTCCCAGTGAAGTATCAGAATTTTTTGCTAAAATTTGTGTCTTTTAGGATGGGATACATAAACAAGTTAACCGAGATAAAAAAAGTAAATCGTGCAAAAAAGTAATAAAAACTGAGAAGATTAAAGAATTTTTTTATTTTCTTCACTTATTTCATGAAATATAATTCTACTGAATCAATTTTATGGTGGTTTTAAGGAATTTGGTGTTCAACTACGCTTGTTCGTGAAAAAAATAAGAAACGTAAAAAGAAACTGGCAACCAACATGGGAAATATGGCAACACTCATTCTTTTGCGTGACATCATGAGCAGGGCGCTCTTATTATGGTCAACAACTCGGCAGACCTAACTAACCGCCCCTAAATAATTAATTGGCTTGTTGACATATATATATATATCTATATATCTATATATATATATATATATATATATATATATATATGTATATGTATATATATGCATGCATTAAGCTACAAATATCCTTTAATACCCAATTCGCTCTACCTCGAATTAATAATGTTATGTCTTCATATGTTTTAACCGAGGGGAAAGTTTTAGTTGATAATAAATCGTCCTCTCGTGGGTTTGAGCCAACGCCCACCGGACTGAGGAGACATCAGGACTCCAGTGATGTCATCGAAAATAAAAAAGAACATTCGATTACCATGTATGAACATATATTAATTCCGAACGCAGAGCG
>NC_061107.1:122256941-122281542 GCF_015104395.2 Macrobrachium nipponense
CTGAGACTGTATCTCAGTCAAAGGCGCAGGTTCAAATCCTGGCCGGAGCAGATGCACTTATGTATCAGTCGCTATTCCCCTTGAGCGTTAAGATATTCCAAAGGCAAAATGAATTCTATTTTGAACGACGTTTCTGGTTTCATATCAGTGAAAAGAAAAGGAAGGGGGAGAGAGAGAGAGAGAGAGAGAGAGAGTCCCAAAAGGAGGTTCGTATACGCTGCATGGCGCAACTAGTCGGCGGGAGAGGACCGGGAGTCTGTGAAAGCGGCGGGGTAACTCTGGGAAAACTTTCTCAAAAGGAAGTTCGTATACGCTGCATGAATACAAAGACATCGGAATCCGCGAGGCAGTTCTGGGACCAGCGGGCGACGCAACTGGCCGGCGGAAGAGGAGTGGGAGTCTGTGACGGCCGGAGGCGGGGTAAGTCTGGGGCAACTTTGTTGGCGGCGAACGTTATTATCAAGGTGAGTATACTATCTTGACTACTACGTTTATACTGCGGGATTCTGCTGCTTGCCGTTTATACAGAGGGTTCTTTGTGTGATCTTTGTCTGTGGCCGCGGTGTAACAGGTAACTGCTTTTTCGTAACTCAAAACTGGGGACTTATTTTGCGTATTACGGACGGCAGGGATGAGAGTTCTACACTTCGGAGATGATATTTAATCATCTCTCTCTCTCTCTCTCTCTCTCTCTCAAAAAGAAAAATAGAGTACTTAGAAGAACTAACCCAAAATGAAAAGAAAATAGATATAATGAATATAAGTGAAACCTGGTATTCCCAAGAGACTGGGAATGATGATCAAATAAAAGGGTTCCAAACTTATAGATCAGATAGAAAAAATAGGAATCAAGGGGGAACCGCAATATATGGGAAAGACAAAAACAACGGAAAAAATATATGAGAAATATAGTAACTCAGAATGTGAACTAATAGCGGTAGAATTTGAATCTGAAAAATTGATGAACATAGTAATATATAGACCTCCTAATACTAAAGAGTTTGACTTAATAATTGAAAAATTGGATGATATATGTAGAAATCACAAGGACTGGACTATTCTCCTATCTGGTGACTTCAACTTTCCTTTCGTAGAATGGAAAGAACGAATAGGAGATTGTGGTTGTACTTATACATATAAAAAAGAGAGTAATAGTAGTGCAGAAGATAAGAGGCAATTTGAAAAGCTATTAGATATGCTACTAGAATACAACATTCAACAAATAAATCACCTGCCAACAAGAAAGGAAAATACTTTAGACCTAGTATTTGTGAACGAGATGAATTATGTTAAAGAAATAATAGTTTTATAATGCGAGTATTTCAGACCATAATGTCATAGAATTAACAGTTCATTCCAAAGCAAGTGAAAATAGAGATAAGCAAGAAATGAAAAAGTGGGAAGGATATGGAAAATACAACTTCTACAGTAAAAATATAAAATGGTCAGAAATTAATGAAGAATTAAACAAAGATTGGGATAACATTTTCGTAAGTGATGACATAAGGGTAAATACAGAGATATTATATAAAATATTGGAGAAAATAGTGGAAAAATATATACCGAAGAAGAAAAGTAAACATCATTCATGCATACCAAGAGACAGAAGGATCTTGTTCCAGAAAATCAGAAAGTGGAAAAAAGGTCTTGCAAAAGAAAAAAATGCATGGAAAGTTATAGAACTAAAAAGTAAGATAGAAAATGCAGAACAAAAGATTATACAATCAAAAGAAAATGAAAAACGGGACTTGGAAGAAAAAACCCTATTAAATATCAAGCAAAACCCCAAACTATTATACTCATATGCGAAGAAGATGAATAAAAGAAGAATAGAAATAGGCCCTCTGAGAATTGAAGGGAGATTAACGAATGAAAAAAAGGAAATTTGCAACATACTGGCAGAACGATATAAGAGAGAATTCACCCCTAGAATAGATAATAAGATAATGATATAGAAGTAAGGGAAGAAAATAGTGAATATTTAGCTGACATAGAAATTAATGAAGCTGATATTGTGCAGGCAATTAATGAAATTAAAAATGGAGCTGCTGCAGGGCCGGATGGAGTCCCTGCTATTTTGTTAAAGAAAGTAGTTCATTCTATCGCAAAGCCACTTGCAATATTATTAAGACGAAGTGTAGATACAAGCAAGATTTATGATGAGCACAAATTAGCATATATCACCCCTACTTTCAAAAGTGGATCAAGACTAGAGGCAAGTAATTATAGCCTGTGAGTCTAACATCACATATTATGAAAGTGTATGAAAGGGTAATGAAGAAAAATATTATGAAACATTTAATAAAAAATAATTTGTTTAATATAGGACAACACGGTTTCGTACCCGGAAAAAGTACACAAAACCCAACTGTTAGTCCACCGTGAGAACATATTCAAAAATATGAAAAGCGGAAATGAAACAGATGTGGTTTATCTAGACTTTGCAAAAGCCTTTGACAAAGTAGACCATAATATATTAGCAAAGAAAATTAGAAAACACAATATCGTAGATAAAGTAGGAAGATGGTTAAAAGAATTTTTACACAACAGAAAAAACAGATAGTTATTGCAAACGATGAGAAATCGGATGAAACCAAGGTAATATCCGGTGTGCCACAAGGTACGGTGCTAGCTGCAATATTGTTTGTTATTATGATTGAAGACATAGACAGTAATGTTAAGGATTCGGTAGTGAGTAGTTTCGCTGATGACACAAGAATAAGTAGAGAAATTACTTGTGATGAAGATAGGAACGCTCTACAAAGAGACCTTAACAAAGTATATGATTGGGCAGAGGTAAATAGGAATGGTATTTAACTCTGATAAATTTGAATCAATAAATTATGGAGACAGAGAAGGAAAGCTATATGCATATAGGGGACCTAATAATGAGACAATCCACAAATAAGGAAGCAGTTAAAGACCTTGGTGTGATGATGAATAGGAACATGTTATGCAATGATCAAATAGCAATTCTGTTGGCAAAAAATGAAATAAAGCAAAAAATGGGAATGTTGTTACGGCACTTCAAAACAAGAAAAGCTGAACACATGATTATGCTTTATAAAACATATGTTCGTAGTCCACTTGAATATTGCAATATGATATGGTACCCACACTATCAAAAGGATATTGCACAAATAGAGAGTGTACAAAGGTCCTTTACAGCTAGAATAGAAGAAGTTAAGGACCTAGACTACTGGGAAAGACTACAATCCTTAAAATTATATAGTCTAGAAAGGAGAAGAGAACGCTACATGATAATTCAGGCATGGAAACAGATAGAAGGAATAACAGAAAATATCATGGAACTAAAAATATCAGAAAGAGCAAGCAGAGGTAGATTAATAGTGCCCAAAACTATACCAGGAAAAATAAGGAAAACACACAGACATTAATCCACTACGCACCAGCATCGATAATGCAGCGTCTATTTCAATGCGTTGCCAGCTCATCTGAGGAATATATCAGGAGTGAGCGTAGATGTGTTTAAGAATAAGCTCGACAAATATCTAAACTGCATCCCAGACCATCCAAGATTGGAAGATGCAAAATATACCGGAAGATGTACTAGCAACTCTCTGGTAGACATTAGAGGCGCCTCACACTGAGGGACCTGGGGCAACCCGAACGAACTGTAAGGTCTGTAAGGTAAGGTCTCCACCGGCAAGAGACCCCGGCTGCAATCGTAAGCAGGAAAGGTGTGTTATGGACCAGTGCCAAGAATGAAAGCCGTTGATCCTCTATGAAGCTAAGCTATGAATTAGGCGCCTGGTGATCGATCAGTCCCCGCAGTAGGTCTGGCCTTGAACGAGGGAGGTAAGTGTCGGAGGAAAATGGATAATTATTATTATCGGTATTTCATTGCCGCTTCTTCCTCCTTCCTCCTCTGCCGATTCTGTCTGTATTTCTAAATCTGGCTGATATCTTATTATATAAAGGTTTTAATGCACCCATATCTAATAATCTAATTGGCATGTTTAATATTTTCATCTAGGAATGGTTCTGATTTATTTATTTTATTGTTGAATCTTCTAATCAGAGTATCTAACCTTCTTGCGTGTCTTTCTCGTACTAATTCAGATGGATCATCTGACCACCAGGGAACTTTTATGTCTTTTATGAAGGAGTTTTGAATGAGGAATAGCTTTGTCTGCTGCCTTTTGAATGTTGAAGGATACAAGGAGTTCGTCTGTCTCATTATGATTTCTCTATTATAAAAGGTAAAAAAATATCTTGGAGGTGACATGTATCGAAAATAATAAGTGAAACATCCATTCAAAAAGTATGGGAAAATATTCCGAAATATAAATGGAACAAACATTTAGACCAGCTAGACAACCTATATTAGATAATGGAAAAAAAATGTTAGACTCCTTCGAAATTAGTAACATTTTTGGGAAAGGATTGCCAAAATAAACTGACCAAAATTTGGACAAACATTTCAAGAAAATGAAGAATGAAGCAGGATCTATAATACTTAATTTTGAGACAAAGAAAGATATCTATTACAATATGAAATTCAGTATGGAAGAATTGTAATATTTCTGTTGAACAGTAATATATCTCCTCGTAGAGGTGGTGATATTTGCCTTGAAACGATTTGCTAGTGGGCACCGTCGGAAAAATCATACCTATTAATTAAAATTTTACAATCGTTGATGGCCCCAAAACATGTTAACTTGTTTCCAGATGAATGGCGAAATGCGACAATAATTCTCATACCCGAACCCGGAAAAGATCCTCGTAATAAGAGTCATTGTAGATCAATCTCTTGAAAAAGTTGTCGATGCAAGTAATCGGAGAAAATGGTAAGTGTGCGACTTCGTGGCTCATTCGTGAAAATAAAAGTTTGAGCCCTACCCGATTTGGTTCACAACGCAATCGATCCACATGAGATGCCTCTATCTAATTTGAATGAAAGCAAGCAACAGTAATTGTCTTTGTTGACATTCAAAAGGCATACGACACTGCGTGGAACTATGCAATATTAAAATAATTACATATGAATAACATCCGCGGTCATCTTCCTAAGTTCATTAAAAATTGTAATAACTGTAATTAATTATCGCACTTTTCAGGTGAGAGTAGGTCATGTTTTTTTTCGAAAACATTCCCACTTGAAAATGGAATCCGATAAGAAAGTGTCCTTATGGTACTCTGTTTACATTAGCAATGAATGAAATCAATAATATACTACCGGTTGGAATTAAAAGTAAACTGTATATGGATGATTTTGCCCTATACAGCAAAACGCATAAAGCATGCAGAACGAACGATTAATAAAACCATAATAATATATATTATGAATGACATCATCTGTATGCTTTAGATTTTACATAGAAAAAACTCAAGCTTTGATGTTTTATAAAAATAAAAATTGGAAAAAAGGAAAAGAAATAGAATAAAAAATCAAAACACATTATGTACCGCTTAGCCCAGCAGCAAAGTTTTTCGAATTGATAGTTGATGCACACCTGGATTGGAAAGCCTATGCAACTTATAAAACATCAAAATTCATAAGAGCGATAAATCTAATTGCAAAAACTCACACAAATTGGGGAGCTGATAGACATACTCTTACTATACCATATAAAGCAGATGTTATCAGTCATTGATTACGGAAGTGACATATATATGGTACTAAAACTAATAATCCAATTTATACAATGTAGGACTAAGAATAAGCACAGGAGGGAACCTTTAGTTCCTCACCACAGTTCCTTCAGAAGCTCCTTCATCCACATAGACAACGTAAACAACTCATCTTGACAGCTTGATTATGTTTTATTTCCTTCCTCCACAATAAAGACTTCAATCCTCTACAGAAAAAGTATCCCAGATTTGACATATTCATACCATTTTCTTCTTCCCTCCAACTCATCTTCAATCCAGTTTTCAACATTGAATTTACTATATAATTCTGTAGCTCAACAAATCACGCCTGTTCTTTCTCTTATTATATCCTCCTCCATTCAATTTCCATCTTAGATTTAATGTCGCCGGCGTTGGCTTTCAACTTCCTCGCAAGTATGTTCGAAATCCGTCATCAGTCTCGGCCGCTTCTCTTTCCCCTTACAGAGGAACACCTGTATTATTCACAAATCTGGCATCTGTATCGCCTCTCTACTACATCGCGCATCTTATCTTTAGGAATTATTGAAAAATGGAGCCACAAAGACACCACAGCTTATCTGGATTGACTTTGAGTTTTTTGTCATAGAATACCATTGAGATGACTATTTGTCTATCCGTCCACACTTTTTCTGTCCGGCCTCAGATTTTAAAAACAACAGAAGCTACAGGGCTGCAAATTGGTATAACGATTATCCACCCTCCAATCATCAAACATATCAAAATTACAGCCCTCTTGCCTCGATATTTTTTTTTACGGTTAAAGTTAGCCATAGGTAGTGCCGTCAGTGCACCTCGTGCGGTGCAATGTAGGCACTACTTAAGGTCCTTTGCAGTGTCCCTTCGGCTCCTAGCTACGACTACTTCATTCCTTTTATTGTACCTCCGTTCATAATCTCTTTCTTCCATCTTACTGTCCATCCTCTCCTGACAATTGTTTCATAGTGCAACTGCTCTGAGGTTTTCCTCCTGTTACACCTTTCAAACTTTTTCACTGTCAATTTCCGTTTCAGCGCTGAATGGCCTTAGTTGCCCCACTGCGCGGCATTATGCCTAAAACCTATAGTATCAGTCACTCAATCAACCATAGTCATGCATTTGGCAGCGATATAGGCCAGGCTACCACTGGGCCGTGGTTAAGGTTTCATAAAGAATATGATAACCACCGGAAGATAGATCTATTTTCGGAAATTTTTTACTTGTTTCTATTGAAGACCGAGATTTTTCCCTTCACAGATTCCTGACTTATGTTGATGTCGTTCTAGAAGATACTTTGAGCCTTATCACCACATCTTCATGAAAGGCAAGTCAGCCTAGTAGTCAGTAGTGGATTTAATTCATACTGATCCTGCAACAAGCTTTCTCCAGGTCCATGGTGATTTCCAGCTGCTGCTACCTGGACAACTCATAAGGGAGCCTCCATGCAACAATAATATAAACACATGTCGGTAAGAGAGCGCACATACATCTCAAATGGGCTCAGTACTTTAATATCAGTTGACGACTGGTTGACAGCCTCAACAGGTGCATCATACGATTATCCAGCATTGGCCTCATTCACCGACTGCCGAAAATATATGGGTGCCTTACTTAACAAGCACCTCTAATTGCTTGTTAGATTTTGGGTCTAGATCCAATATATGAGATACCAGATGAAACTAATATATCTGCACACTCTCCTGATTATAGAATGACCAGTGACAGGCATTTTGGAGGGTTGGTTGCCCCTGACAGACGCACTGAAAAGGGGGGGTTAATTGGATCTAGATCCAACTTAGGAGATACCGAGTAAAATTTACACTACAATAGCACTGCACATCCTAGAATACTGTGGTGGTAATGACAGACATTTTAGTGGGTGGTTACCCCCTGACAGATGCCCCACAAAGATTGGGGAAAGGGAGACAGGATCTGGACCAATATTGGAGATACCAAGTAAAATATGTACTAATATTGCACTGCACATCCTAGAATGCTGTGATGGTAATGACAGACATTTTAGTGGGTGGTTACCCCCTGACAGACACCCCACAACGAGTGGGGAGGGGGAGGGGGAGACAGGATCTGCATCCAACATTGGCGATACCAAGTAAAATTTGTACTACAAAAGCACTGCACATCCTAGAATGCTGTGATGGTAATGCCAGACATTTTAGTGGGTGGTTACCCCTTTACAGTCATAACCTACGATTGGAAGCGAGAGATGGGACACCTTAAAATGATTCAGAATCTGTCATAGGCAATATTAATATTAGAAACTGGTAATTATCTGAAAATCGTGAGCCTGATAAAATGTAAAAGGCAAACAAATTAAGAAATATTGTGATGTTTCAGGATAAGAATTACTGCCGGAGTTATTTAAATTCCTATTGAAATATGGAATATTTCACTTCATTAATTCCATCACATCTACATAAAAAAACTATTTATGAGACTCACTAGGCTTGGTCTACTTTTTATAGCTTCACACGCACACGCACACACACACACACTCACACACACACACACACACACACACATATATATCATATAAATATATATATATATATATAATATATATATAATTATATATATTATATATCTATATATTATATATATATTATTATTTATTATATTGCTACTTTCAAAATGCATATATCTCCTCTGTGACTGTATAAAATGTTATGTAGAATTGTGCAACATTTTTTCAGATTCCTAGATAGCTTAGAGATGGGATGTTTTAAATGTGTGTTCAGATTTTGCATAACATATTGTAAAAGAATATATACGTGTATATATATATAACATAGAATGTAAAAAGAGAGAGATTTTCTTTGTCATATGAAAATACGATTGTTTCCCTATTAAGTCAGCTCTGTGATATTAGAGGAACTGCGAGATCTCCGTTTGCTTTCCTAATCTGTCAACACGTTTGATAAGCGAGCTCGAATCTTTAATGTGTTTTGGGAATCTGTCATCATGTGTGATAAGGGGCTTCTTCTTCGTCTCGATTGGATACGAACATTATTGTATACTGGTCTCATACGCGTATGTCTGTGCCGAGTGCCACATGCAGGTTACACATTTTGTGTGAAAGTTGCGTAAGATTTCAAAGCTTCTAGAAGAGTTATTGCCCAAAAACGTTTTGTGCCAGATCCCCAGTCCAGCTTTCGCAAGGGAGAAGAATTTTATTAGATCTTAGATTCTCGAGGCGTTAACATCTCTCTCTCTCTCTCTCCCTCGACATCCTTGAGATTATATTAACGTAACGTAAATTGGTCACTCGTAACTTGAGAATTTCATATTTGATATTCCTTAGAGTTTATTTAGTGTTAAATAGTGTTTTTTGTGGAATCTGAACAAACACTGTTGTTGTAACGGCTCCTGGTTTTTGTGAAAGTGTAAAACAAGACAGCAGCAAAGAAAGAAGTTGGTATACCAAGGTAAAGTGTGTTATATTTTTATTAGTTGCGACTAATATGGATAGGAACAGTGGTTAACTAATAACGGATAGGAGCAGTGGTTAACTAATAACGGATAGGAACAGTGGTTAACTAATAACGGATAGGAACAGTGGTTAACTAGTAACTAATAACAGATGGCTACGAAGGTTTGGTAAAAACTGATGGTTACAATGCTTTGAGTGAAAAGATTTACACTTTTACACATTGCAAATTTTGTGTTTTGTGTTTGTTTCATTTTTTTTTGTGCATTTGTTCATTTTCTTATTGAAGTGTGCCTTTTTATTTTATATTTTCATTTACATTCACAATTTAGTTGACTTAGTTATTTCCATTGCTTAATCATTGCACATTTAATTAAATTTAACACTTGTGAATTAATTTGCATTTACTTAGAATTCTTTTTAAGTTTTATTATTGTTTAGCACTTGTGAATTAATTTCAAATTTTCATTATTGCCTAACGCTTTTGAATTTCAATTGAATTAATTTTCTTGAATTTTGTGATAAGTTAATTTTGATTTAATTTTACTTAATTTATTCAAGAATTGATTAAACTTTACTTTGTTTTCAAGTAACAGTAATTTTCCCTGATATTGTGAATATCGCTTATAAACTTTGAGTTTAATAATAAATTGTTGTATTTAAAATTTTTATAAGTGTTTTTTTTTATACCAGTATATTTGCATTTAATTATGATTATATTTATGTTAGGTAGAAACATAGAGTGGTGATTAATCTGCTTTCCTTCAATTTACTTGAAGTGATTTAGAACCAGGGAAGTACTTAGATTCTGAAATCAGGGAAATACTTAGACTTTTAAAGTTGTTGATGGAGTGATGCCCTTTGATTAATTTAATTACTTACAAGATTACTACACCTGTTTTTGATGAACTTTGTCTGATTTTCTTGCAATATTGGGTAGTTGTTAAGGGATCACTGTTGCCTTTAGAGTATTCAGTTGTTTAATACCTGTGATGAGGGTTCAGGTGTCTGGCTTTTGTGAGGTAACAATAAATGAATGGTAAGCGTAGTAACCAGATACTTGGCACTTCGTACCAACACACACACACACACACACACACACACACACACACACACACACACACACATATATATATATATATATATATATATATATATATATATATATATATATTATATTTCTACGTTTATTGATCTTTTCGTCTGCCCAGCATTTAAGTAATTATTTTGATTTGTAAAATGGCAGCCATATTCCTCCAAATATCAGCTGATTTTTTAGGCGGGAAACCAAAACACGCCAGCCAGAGATAGGGAGTTCCTGCGAGAAGGGGGAAAATAGACTCTTGTCAGCTTTAGGGACGTATCTCAAAGGGAAGGATGTAGGCAGACTGGTACTTCTTAGGCCTATATCTTAAGCTCTTTTTCCTGTGAACCCTCTGCTGGCTGTATGTTCTGTTTCCAGGATTTCCCTGCTCATGGGTGGTTAAGCTGACCCCCAACACCCATGAAAGACACCTGCGATCTTCCTCAGTCGACTGCAGTCGTGACCTCGGACGGATGTCCCCAATGAGCCTTCCCACTTAGGCCTAACGGGTTACTGGCACGCCCAAATCTGAGACAAAGCCGGACGCCGCATTTTCTACAAAGGTCCACCGATCATGGCATCCAGGTACGTCTTGTGAAACAGCATATTGCCAGTCCCTTTCCTCCTAATTTTCATAAATCAAACTTCTACTCCATTGAATATCCCTTTGTTCCTCACTGCCTCATGGCCGCATGCTTCCCTTGTGTGATCGTCCCAGACTAATGAAGTCTTCAGTGCATACCTCAGTGAAACATTAGAGTTCCTTTGCCCCAGTGTTAGAGAACTGAATAATCGTAACTTGTGCAAGAAGTCCTTTTTCTTTTATCTTGTCTAATCTGGGATCTTTTTCCAGATCCCCTGAGTCACGTGTCAAGTCTGTCCGCCCGCAAGTGTTGCATTACCGCAAGACATCGAAACCCAGCTTTTATTACGTGAATCACATTTTAGCCAGCTATCCATTTGAGAGAGACATATGGGTCCCAACGTGTGGACACGCTGCATTTACTTTTCTCCAGGCCAGTAAGGGCCTCTTGTAAATAAATAGATGTAAAGTAATTAGCTGAGTTTCTGGCGACCTTCTCCTCTAGAGTAAATTATCACTGTAAATCCTTTCTACGGTAAGTTAAAGAAATTCATTCTATTTTTCCCTCAACTATTCCTGTTTACATATTGGAGTCTCATTCAAGGCCAGGCCCATACGTAACAATATCGACCTCGCCGAAGATTTGAACCTAGCTTGCTTAAAAAGTTTGTAATTCACGTTATCCCTTGTAAAACGTAGTGTTAATGTTTTTAAAAAGCGCAAATCAAAGCACACTTGCAGCGGAAGACACACACTGACTCACGGTAAGGTATACCATTCATATATGATTATTTATAACCAATGTTAGCTTAAGGTACGTTTAAGTATTTATTTTAGAAGTGTTTAAAAGCGTTAAGTAGAAATATTATTATTATAACAGTGAAAGCACCAGAGCTTAATTTTAGCGGCAAGCAAACAATTTGCCCGGCGAATTTTCTGTTATTTTGCATTGTCCTCGTCTGACGAGACACGAGCATGTGTTAGATAGATGCCAGAAAGTACTAGATCAAACTAGGAAGTGCTTTGCCAGGGTTTATTTTTGCGTTAGAAAGCCTAGCTAGTTAGGAGTGTTCTACTAATAGTTATGGCAAAAGAAGTGTACAATTCTTTTGTCTGTGATATGTTAGGGGAAGTCATTTTAACTTAGTTTTCATTCCAAGTGTTGGTAACCGCGTAGCCCTCACCTTAAGCTGAGCGTAAACGCTCTCAAACCTGCCAGCTCGTAAGCTTCGCACATGCGCTTTCCCAGCCAACCCTTCGGTCTCACAACGCAGCCATGTTTTGTATCCCTTTAAGAATTATCTCGATTATTGAAGCAAAGTAACGTAAGTCTTGAAGTTTTAATGTAAATAATATTAATCTCAGTACTAGTATCTATCGGTCTGCCAGAGAAATTAACGTAATTCGCCTTGAATAAGAAATTAGAATTTCGTGTTGTAAATCGCCTTCGCGTTTACAGAAAATCAGCTGTTTGAATGACACGCTGTCCAACCCGCTCTGCTCGCCTCACCCCGCGTCTCACCTAGCATCACTCACTCGCTCGCTGAGCGAAAGTTTCATTTCCTTTCGTACTAAACGTAACCATTTTCCATTTACAAATGTTTGCTAACATCGTTTAAAATCCTTACCGTCATTTCACTTGTCACAAGGACCTAGTATCCTTACGTAAAGTTAACGTAAATCTTAAAAGTAGAGTAAATTACAAGAATTGTTAGCGTAAAACGCATCTTTGTGAAATTCATATTGCTACGCAAATCATTTCATATAAGAGCAAGCCGCTACCATTAACGTAAACATCGTTCACCGCGAGCGCGTTATCATTTTCATAAAACTTATTCCGAAGCAATTCTTTCATTAAACATTAACGTAAGTAGATAACTTAACGCAAGTGCGTCATATTAAAACTAAAAGTATTAGTTCAATTACATGCAAGGGAGTTCATCATATATCATTTTCACCCTCTCAGAGAGAGAGAGAGAGAGAGAGAGAGAGAGAGAGAGAGAGAGAGAGAGAGAGAGAGAGAGAGAGAGAGAGAGAGAGAGAGAACCAGAACTTATTATTCACGAAGCCAAGAGTACTACGTCCAGTACCATTACCCATACATTAACATTATTTTAGTCTCTTGTGTCTTTCATTTACACTGAGTGTGATACGTACGCGTCTGTGTCCCTTGCAGTTTTGCAAGCATTTATTTCATTTATCGAGTACTTCAGCAAAGGACTGAGCATTTTCATATTACCATTACCTGTCGTTGCCCGAGTGGTCTTTTCATTTTCTTTATCCCAAAAGACTTGCGTATACCGCAAGCACAAACCGCACAGTGTGCCACCGCAACCTTCATTACTTCTATCAAGGAAGTCGTTACCAGTCTAGGACTGGCCACCACCAGTGCACGTCAGGTCTTACCATTTTACAGTGCCACTGATTCGTGACACTGTCCATCGACTGGCTGCTGAAGTACTCCCACCTTTTACTTTCTCTCCTCCACCATTACACTCTGCCACGAGCAGTGCCATTTCACTTCAGTATACTTGAGTATACTGCATTTAGTGTCGTCCGACGGGACACACCAGCACGCTACCAGTGCTCCAAACAAGGAACGCCTCCTCATAAGTGCCGTTGCACCTGTACAGCCGTACAGGTAGCCCTCTACCTGCGTGTCCATCCTTACGGAACGCCCAATTAATTAGTGTGTCCGTGTACAAGGGTCAGTGATCCTTCGGAACACTCAACAAGGGAACGCCTCCCGAAAGTGCCACAATACCAACACTACTAGTGCTGTCCAAAAGGAACGCCTCCTGAAGCGCCGTGCACCTGTAAAGACGTACAGGTAGCCCTATACCTGCGTGTCCGTCCTACGGAACGCCCATTCATTAGAGTATCCACCATTTCGGATCACTCAACCACGGAATGCCTCCATAAGTGCCGTGCACCTGTATTGGACCTACAGGTAGCCCATTCCAGCATCTCCCAAGTGAGGAACGCCCTTAAGACGTACGCCGCACACTCCATGTGATTGTCTCACCTCCTCAGAAGGTGCCATCCGAGAAGTGCCACCAACTTACGGGCCACTTCCCAAGTGCCACAGAGCACCCAGTCTTTTAAGACTTCATTACCATTATCGCAGAACCCATTTCCAAGTGAGTGCCACATTACACAGTAGGCACTCCTATTCCATCCAGAGCTGTCCCTGATCATTATTATCATTTTCATCTGAGCCTCTACTGCAGCCTAAGGGAAATGTCTTCCCCTGCTTCCCGCGACTTCTTTGCCGTAGAGCTAGAGAAGCTCCGAGCCCTCATAACTCTGGGCAAGGAGGCCGGTTACACTGGACCAGCACATGACCAGTGGATAAAGGCACAGCAGGATGCCGCGCACCTGCAAGAAAGGGAAGAAAAAGAAAACCAGAGAAAAGCCAGAGAAGCAGAAAGGAAGGCAAGGGAAGAAGAGAGGAAGCATAAGCTAGCTCTCAAGGAGAAGGAACTCGAAATCAAGCGGGAGAAGGCTCGTAAGGAGAGTATCCTAGCTCAAGCCACTCTGCCAGCTTCCAGCCCTGCACCCACTGTCTCTCACAGTCCCGCCGTCTCTGATCACCCTCTTACCATTTTACCGCCTACCTCCTCCCTTTTGGAAGAGGTAAGCCCACCAGTTAACCCCGGACTTGTTTCCGAGGGTGATTCAACAGAGGTTTCCGTGACCTCCCTACCTCAAATCACTGCCAGAGAGGACTCTTCACCTGTGCCAGAGCACACTGCCAGCCTTGGTGACTCCACAGATTCGCAACCAGTGGGGCCATCTCGGCCTTACCATCCAGTGCTACGGAAGAGGTTCTGGAACACGTTCTGTCGAGACTGTGGCCGCAAGGGTCACATGTCTGCAAATTACGGAGGGTGCGCTAACCACAATATTCCCCCCATCGCAATGGCCGTTACCAATCCTTCTTTACTAGGACCCCCAGCTAAGGGCCCTATAACCGTCGCACCCCTCCAAGGTCATTATCAGCCAAGCCACGTCAGGGCCTACGATGACTCTGGCGTTCAAATCTCCCTGATACGGGAAGATCGAATCCCCCAAGGGGCTAATATTGACAGACGTCAACTGATCACCATTGAAGGTATCAACCGTATCAAGCTGATCCTTCCGACCATCCAATTGAGGGTCACCAGACCTCATTTTTCCAAGGTATGTACTCTTGCAGTTGCAAGCTACATTCCAGGAGGTTACGACCTCCTCCTAGGGCAAGACATGAAGTCTCCCTCACAGTTCAAAAAGCCTAGGGGTCCTAACCCCACGACCAATCTCTCCAAAGCAAGGAGTAATCGCAATTCCACTTCCTCCAGGAAGTATGTCCACCAACAGTCTCCCCCATTACCAAGGAGGGAGATTGATCCTTCACAGTTCCGTTGCAAAACCTGTAACGTAATAGGGCACTCCACGAATTGGCCTAGGTGCCCTAGCCGACTACCAGCAGCGGACACTGTCCAATTTCCACAAGGCTTAGCCTTCCAAAAGAGACAGGAGCCTCTGTCTCCCATTACCAAGGGCCCGCTGAGAGGTATTGCACCTCCGGTACCCGTCACAGGTCCAGTCGACCTCAACTCTCTGCCAGTGCCACTTGGCAGCACTGAGCAGTGCCAAGCTCCGTCCAGTCTGGACGTAGAGCCAACACCGAACTTGACCTCTGCGCCTGGCCCTGAGCTAGCTCCGGCGCCTAACCTTATCAAGGATCCTCCTACCGGAGATCCTCCAACAGGCATGGAGCTTACCGCAGCCCATGGCCAATCTCCAGCCCATCATTCTTCTTCACCCTTACCTCTGCCGCCCGAGGATGAACCTCCGGCAGACCTTTCCTTCGTACCTCCTCTGGAAAACCAGGAGTCAGCCTGGAGTCTTACCCTTACGACGGCTGTCGCAGCAGCCGGAGTGAGGGCTTCCCCTGCAGTAGATTCCACCTCTACGACGGTTGCTGCAGATACTGAAGTAGGGTGTTCTCCTGAAATCCCTCAAGCTACCACTGCCTCTGCTCCTGACGGCATTTCTGGCCTTCCCCCACAGTCGGTGCCTCCGTCTACTCCTAGGACTGGTATAGCCAGGTCCTGGAGGAATAAGAAGAGCCACATGCTCTCCTTGACACCTGTGCCCGAGGTACAGTGTCACATTCATTTGCAGAGTGATCCTGGCACCTACCCAGAGAAGGTAGCCAGCCTGATCTCTGCCAGTAGCCTAACCCTCTAACCCCTAGAAATTGTGATACTAACACTCATGTAAATGTCATAATTACCTCATTGCATTTCCATCCTGGCATTCCACTAACCACTCATCATCCTCACGCATCATTACCTCACATCATATATTTTAACAATTCCGGCGACACATTACTGCTGTGCGTACCACACTCTGGAATGATTGCGTCTCCAATTAACTGTAATGAGTAGGTTAGGCTAATGATTTAGTACCAGGGCATTAGGGTAGTAGCAGAAAGAATTTTCAAGTAACCTTATCTAGGGGTAGAGTAGATTGTCGTCACAGGCGACCCGTAGTTATCACTTAGGCTAGACTACATTACTCCAATAAGTTAGTACACTTAGCATCCTCACCTATAAGTTAGGTAGGTCACTGTAGTTAGCTGTATCGCTGCTCTAAAAACTTCAAGTTAGAGTAGGAGAACTGGGTAGTCAAGACGATCAACTTATTTAAGCCAAGGCCTTCACGCCCGAAAGGGAGTGAATGCCTTCTTAACAGGGGGAGCTGCTACGTTTATTGATCTTTTCGTCTACCCAGCATTTAAGTAATTATTTTGATTTGTAAAACGGCAGCCATATTCCTCCAAATATCAGCTGATTTTTTAGGCGGGAAACCAAAACACGCCAGCCAGAGATAGGGAGTTCCTGCGAGAAGGGGGAAAATAGACTCTTGTCAGCTTTAGGGACGTATCTCAAAGGGAAGGATGTAGGCGGACTGGTACTTCTTAGGCCTATATCTTAAGCTCTTTTTCCTGTGAACCCTCTGCTGGCTGCATGCTCTGTTTCCAGGATTGCCCTGCTCGTGGGGGGTTAAGCTGACCCCCAACACCCATGAAAGGCACCTGCGATCTTCCTCAGTCGACTGCAGTCGTGACCTCGGACGGATGTCCCCAATGAGCCTTCCCACTTAGGCCTAACAGGTTACTGGCGCGCCCAAATCTGAGACAAAGCCGGACGCCGCATTTTCCACAAAGGTCCACCGATCATGGCATCCAGGTACGTCTTGTGAAACAGCATATTGTCAGTCCCTTACCTCCTAATTTTCATAAAGCAAACTTCTACTCCATTGAATATCCCTTTGTTCCTCACTGCCTCATGGCCGCATGCTTCCCTTGTGTGATTGTCCCAGACCAATGAAGTCTTCAGTGCATGCCTCAGTGAAACATTAGAGTTCCTTTGCCCCAGTGTTAGAGAACTGAATAATCGTAACTTGTGCAAGAAGTCCTTTTTCTTTTATCTTGTCTAATCTGGGATCTTTTTCCAGATCCCCTGAGTCACGTGTCAAGTCTATCCACCCGCAAGTGTTGCATTACCGCAAGATATCGAAACCCAGCTTTTATTACGTGAATCACATTTTAGCCAGCTATCCATTTGTGAGAGACATATGGGTCCCAACGTGTGGACACGCTGCATTTACTTTTCTCCAGGCCAGTAAGGGCCTCTTGTAAATAAATAGATGTAAAGTAATTAGCTGAGTTTCTGGCGACCTTCTCCTCTAGAGTAAATTATCACTGTAAATCCTTTTTACGGTAAGTTCAAGTAATTCATTGTACTTTTCCCTCAACTATTCCTGTTTACGTATTGGAGTCTCATTCAAGGCCAGGCCCATACGTAACAATATATATATATATATATATTATATATATATATATATATATATATATATATATATATATATATATATATATATATATATATATATATATAATATATATAAAACTATATAATAAAACTATCCTTTGGTGTGGAGTTATTACTTAACACAAAGTAGTATTTTATCTGAATGGGAGGGGGTCACAAGTGACAACAGCTACAAGTATGTGTGCTGAGCCATTTTTGAATGATTAAACCAGTCATATGGTGCCACTCTCAATTCCTCTAAAAAAAAAAAGAAAGGTAAGATAAGTATTCTCGTTTTAATAGCGTCTTTGGTCATTTTCTTTTCTTGCCTTTAGTTAGGGCACTGCAGCCATGTCGAGGTTCGTAGCCCAACGTGTCTTACCATAACTGAATTGTTCTTTAGTTGCTGTTGGTTCGTGTGGATGAAATAAAATTTTTATCGGATATGGGAGTTCGATTGATATTAAGACCAAAGAGATGATGTATCACAACACAAATAATTACTGGAAACGGAAATACTAATGAATTGTTCAGGATAGGCTAACTATAAACATTAAAACATTTTCATCCATTCTATTCCCCCTCCCGAAGTTGACTATCAACAACTTAGAGCTCCTGACTCCCAAATTAAGTTGGCCTGTAATATCATGTCAATTATCTAATATTCCACTTATTTTCGGCTGCCTCACTCAAATTGATCTGTACGCTATCACCAAGTATCAGGTACCATATTTATTCGGGGAAGAAAATTTCAACTCAAATAAAAATTATACTTACGCAGTTAGTTGTTTAAAGGCAGCTGAGTGTGTTTGTCTCTTAATTCCCGCCGGCATGCACCGCAGGCAGTCTAAGCTTCCTCACGTCTGTTCAATGTATATACCATTGCTAAAATGATTTATAATTCGTCTCCAACACAGTCATAGAAATCGGACAGCCGAATGTGCAAATATGTCAGCTGTGTGCACGGCATAGGGCGTCAATCACTGGAGTAGCGATCTCCTTACCGAGAGTGACTTCGGAAGGCCATATTGAAAGGTCTCGGTCCAGCTCTTAGTACTATATTTTATTACTATTACTTTTTAAAATCTTTATTATTATTATTATTATTATTATTATTATTATTATTATTATTATTATTATTTATTATATTATTATTATTATTATTATTATTATTATTTTATTATTTTTTTTTTTTTTTTTTTTGCTCTATCACAGTCCTCCAATTCGACTGGGTGGTATTTATAGTGTGGGGTTCCGAGTTGCATCCTGCTCCTTAGGAGTCCATCACTTTTCTTACTATGTGTGCCGTTTCTAGGATCACACTCTTCTGCATGAGGCCCGGAGCTACTTCAGCCTCTAGTTTTTCTAGATTCCTTTTCAGGGATCTTGGGATCGTGCCTAGTGCTCCTATGATTATGGTACGATTTCCACTGGCATATCCCATATCCTTCTTATTTCTATTTCAGATCTTGATACTTATCCCATTTTTTCCCTCTCTTTCTCTTCAACTCTGGTGTCCCATGGTATTGCGACGTCAATGAGTGATACTTTCTTCTTGACTTTGTCAATCAACGTCACGTCAGGTCTGTTTGCACGTATCACCCTATCCGTTCTTGATACCATAGTCCCAGAGGATCTTTGCCTGATCGTTTTCTATCACTCCCTCAGGTTGGTGCTCGTACCACTTATTACTGCAAGGTAGCTGATGTTTCTTGCACAGGCTCCAGTGGAGGGCTTTTGCCACTGAATCATGCCTCTTTTTGTACTGGTTCTGTGCAAGTGCGGGCATTCACTTGCTATGTGGTTTATGGTTTCATTTTTCGTATTGCACTTCCTACATATGGGAGAGATGTTATTTCCCGTCATCATACTTTGAACATAATCTGGTTCTTAGGGCCTGATCTTGCCGCTGTTATCATTCCTTCAGTCCTTCTTTAGCTCTCCCCTCTGTAGCCATTGCCAATTGTCATCGCTGGCTAGTTCTTTAGTCTGTCTCATGTATTGTCTGTGCATTGGTTTGTTGTGCCTCTTGTTCTTCTGTTCTTCTGTCTTTCTCTGTCTCTGTATATTTCTGTGTCTTCGTCTACTTTTATTAGTCCTTCTTCCCATGCACTCTTTAGCCACTCGTCTTCACTGGTTTTCAGATATTGCCCCAGTGCTCTGTTTTCGATGTTGACGCAGTCCTCTATACTTAGTAGTCCTCCTCCCTCCTTCCTTTCGTGTTATGTATAGTCTGTCCGTATTTCTCTTGGGTGTAGTGCTTTGTGTATTGTCATTTGTTTCCTGGTTTTCTGATCTATGCTGCGGAGTTCTGCCTCTCGTCCATTCCACTATTCCTGCGCTGTATCTGATTACTGGCACTGCCCATGTGTTTATGGCTTTTATCATATTTCCGGCGTTGAGTTTTGATTTGAGTATCGCCTTGAGTCTCTGCATATATTCTTTCCTGATCGTGTCCTTCATCTCTTGGTGTTTTATATCTCCTCCTTCCTTATTATTCCCAGGTATTTGTATCCTGTCTCATCTATGTGTTTGATGTTGCTCCCATCTGGTAGCTTTATCCCTTCAGTTCTCGTTACTTTGCCTTTTTGTATGTTGACTAAGGCGCATTTTTCTATTCCAAATCCAACTCCATCCTGATGTCTCCAGATACAATCCTTACAGTCTGGATTAGGGTATCTATTTCCTTGATGCTCATTACCATACAGCTTGATGTCGTCCATGAACATCAGATGGTTGATTTGTTGCCTCTTTTCTTGAGTTGGTACCCGGCATCCATCTTCTGTAGTACTTTTGTCATGGGAATCATGGCTACTACGAAGAGTAGTGGGGACAGTGAGTCGCCCTGGAAGATCCCTCTCCTGATATTAACCTCTGCTAGTCTTTTTCCAGAGCTTGTAAGTATTGTATTCCAGTTGCGCATTGTATTTTTGAGGAAGCTGATGGTATTTTCCTCTGCCCCATATATTTTCAGGCATTCTATTAGCCATGTGTGTGGTATCATATCGAAGGCTTTCTTATAGTCTATCCATGCCATGCTTAGGTTGGTTTTCCTTCTCCTACTTGTCTTCATTACCATTTTGTCTATCAGGAGCTGGTCTTTTGTGCCCCTACACTTCCTTCTGCAGCCTTTCTGTTGGTGGGGGATGGTGTTTGTCTCCTCTAGGTAGTTGTATAGCCTTTCACTGATGATACCTGTTAGTAACTTCCACATTATTGGTAGGCAGGTGATAGGCCTGTAGTTACTGGCTATATTTCCCTTACTCTTGCTTCTGTACTAAGGATGTTCTTCCTGTGGTCATCCATTTGGGTGCTTGGTGATTTGAGATACAATGCTGGAGTTGTTCTGCTATTCGTGGGTGTAGGGCCTTGAAGTTTTTGAGCCAGTATCCATGGACTTCATCGGGACCTGGGGCTTTCCAGTTTGGCATTTTCTTTAGTTGGTGTCTGACTGTGTCTGTCGTGATGTCTGTGAATCTTTGTTTTATTCTCCCTGTTTCTTCTTCCTTGACTTCCTGGAGCCATGTTGCATGTTTGTTGTGTGATACCGGATTGCTCCATATGTTTTCCCAGAGTCTCTTACTTGATTCGGCTTCAGGAATTTCTGGGTGGTTGTCTTCTCTTAGTTTGGCTGTATAGTCTTTTCTGGTTGGTTCCGAATAGTTTGTTCTGTTGGTATCCCTTATTCCTGTTCATGTACCGTTTTGGATCTTGTGTGCTTTGGCCTTAAGCCTCTGTTTTACACTTCTATTGTGTGTAGTCCCCTCTCTTGTACTTTGTATTTCTCGTTTGAGTTCCTCCCTTGTTTTCTTGCTTCTTAGCCTTTTTTCTGCCATCTCTTTCAGTTTACTCAAGTCGATCTCACATCCATTTATTTGCTTTTCCAGGCGCCTTTTCCAAGGAGGTTGCTGTTTTGGTTTCTGTTGGGTTGGTTGTGACGGTGGTGTTGGTGTTCGAATCCCATCAGTTCTGCTACTAATCTTGCTCCTGCATATGTCAAGTTATTTGTTTCTGTGATACTGGTGGTGTGTATTAGGCCCATTATTTCATTGACCCTCAACTTGTTTTCTCCCTTAATTTCTTGGTGTTGTAGGCTTTCATGGAGGGGATCTTTGTTCTCTCTGTATCTGGCTCCATCCATTGTCTAATCTTTTCTACCCATTCCGTCCTCTCTGTTACTTCGTCGGTGTTTCTTCGTGTGTCGTTGTTTGATACCTCATCCTCCCTGTCGTCTTCTGTGGCATCGTCTCTCAGTTCGTCTTCGTGTAATTCGTTGTCGTGTGACATTTCCCTTTCCAGTTCTTCTCTTTCTGTTGGGGAGAGCCAGTTCTTTTTCTTTATGTTCCTTACTTGGTCTGCCAGCCCCTGCTCCGGTTGGGGGGTGTTATTCCTCTCATTCCAGATGTTGACCAATCTTCTTCTATATCCTCTCTCCGTCGGGTTGCTTCTGGTGTAGCATCTCCATATTTCCTTATTTTCTTCTCTTGTCCATTTCTTCCTTTTTATTATTATTATTATTATTATTATTATTATTATTATTATTATTATTATTATTATTATTATTATTATTATTATTATTATTATTATTATTCGACCTAATTTCACGGAGAAAAATTACCTTACGAAAACAGGCCTAAGTACTCCAATCATTGTGGTCAAGGCCTAAGCATATGCTCTTGGATCTAAGCAGTGTCAAGCATAAATGGTTCCTGTGTAAATACAGGACTTTCTTTGCATACAGTAGCGAAGCACTAACTAAACAGTAATGTAGTACAATCACGAAACACTAACACTCACAATGCACTTACTCAGTAAGCACTCACACTTGCATACATTCACTATACACACACACACACACACACACTTAACATACACTCACACACACACTCACTTAACATACACTCACACTCAATAACACAAAACACTCTGAATACCCAACACTCACTAGGCACGCACAATACACTAAATGCTCACTAAACACTTAAAACACTAAATTTACTAAAAACTCATTATACCCCAAACATTAATTAAACACTAAACACACACTAAACCCTAAGCACTCATTAAATACTAAATGCTTACCAAACCCTAAATACTTATTAAATACTAAACAGTGAATGAACATCCACTCATTAAAAACTCAATAAACACTTACACACTAAACCTTTGCTAAACACTAACATTTCACAAGACATTCGCTCAACGCTCACTTAACATTCGCAAAACATTCACTAAAACCTTAAACACTCACTGAATACTTACACACTACATATTCACTAAACACTACCATTCACAAGACATTCACTAAACGCTCACTTGACATTCACTAAAACCCTAACGACAAAACATTCACCGAATACTTACACAATAAACATTCAATAACATTCACTAAACCCCAAAGACTCAGTAAACATTCACTGAATACTGACACATTAAACAGTCACTAAAACCTAAACATTCATCAAAAACTTACTCATAAACATTCACTAAACGCTTACTCACTAAACCCTAACAATTCGCTAAACACTTACTCATTAAACATTAACGATAGAAAAAATTAATAATCACACTAATCTTTAATTTCTCTTGTTTTCTTTACATTAATGCTAGGTGACTATTTTTTTGGTCTAAGTTTGCTCTTATATTTATTCACAATCTTCTTGAGAGAATGGAAATGTTCGAAATGACTTGGTGTATTATGTATATCTGACGAATTTTACACCAGCCGAAAGAAAATCGATTATAGTAACAACAATATTCATTTATAAAACTGATAATACTAAAATGTATCCATGATTTCATTAGTATGAAAGTCATTTGAAACCAAAAGAAGGTAGTCCTGCTTCGATAAAATAAACCGAGTAGGCTATAGCGCAATTATTATGATCTGTACCCTGACTATAGCGTATATATTACATATGTATTACTATCTACTTAATGGGTGCATATTACTCTATTTAACAAATGTTATGTACATAGACATTTTACAGCAATAACTCTCATAATGATAAGAACTTGCTTGCTACTTTACAATGCCAGTCTTCCAGCCACCGCTACATTAATGTTCATCTCGTAAACAAAGCTAAAGCGAGTACTATAACTGAAGTCAATTGCTGGCTTGACAAAATAATAATATGACTGAAGTATTATGGGCCTACAGATGACTGTTATTTATATGAAACAAATAAATAATTTTTGTGTTAGATAAATACAAGGGATATAGAAAGGATAAAAATATTATTAAATATTTCACGATAATGTATAATACGGGTCAATAGCAGCCTACTATGCTAGTCTAGACATTAACTGTCAGGGCTTGCCCTTCCCCCTGCCCACCTGTTAGGGTGCGTCTGTCAGGGGGAAACCACCCACTAAAATGTCTGTCATTACCATCACAGCATTGTAGGATATGAAGTGCTATTGTAGTACAAATTTTAGTTGGCATCTCCAATGCTGGATGCAGATCCTGTCTCCCCCTGCCACTCCCCCCTCCCCAATCGTTGTGGGGTGTCTGTGAAGGGGTAACCACCCATTACCATCACAGCATTCTAGGCTGTGCAGTGCTATTGTAGTACAAATTTTACTTGGTATCTCCTATGTTGGATCTAGATCCAAGTAACACCTCTCCCCCCCCCTCTTCAGTGCGTCTGTCATGGGGAACCCACCCTCCAAACTGTCTGTCACTGGTCATTCTATAATCAGTAGAGTCTGCAGATATATTATATATTAGTTTCATCTGGTATCTCATATATTGGTTCTAGACCCAAAATCTAACAAGCAATTAGTGGTGCTTGTTAAGTAAGCCACCCATATATTTTCGGCAGACGGTCAGTTTCACAGTTTCCAAGTCTACACCTAAATACCAGCAGGGGTTACAGTCGGTATCTCGTTCGTTGTATCTCAATGGTCCAGGCTGCGGGACTATAAACCTCCTGTGTTAGAAATTCTATAACCGAGAATTAACACTCCAGCCTCTGGAATTTCTCACACCTGAAAAAGCTTAACTTGGATGA
>NC_061107.1:122282042-122289542 GCF_015104395.2 Macrobrachium nipponense
GGAAAATGGGCAAGATATGGGAGGATGCTTGAGTAAAAAGCCGATAATAATTTTACATGCTACAACGTCATTTTACTGCTTCCTCTTCTCGGAAGTCGGAACCAAAGACAATATTGTCTTTGGTCGGAACAACAATAGTAGTTACAAATTTTATCAACAGAGGCGCCAGCGGCAATCACAGACAATGTAATAAAAATAAATGGTAAACTTAAATAAACATGTATTGAATTGTTTATCTTGAGTTTATTACTCAACAATTTCCCATATTTAACAATAGTAAAAAGCTATAAAATAGTCCGATATCTGCATTGCAAAGTATCTGCAACTAGGCCTATAGTGTCTCTGCTGACAACCCTAAAGATGGTGTAAGTGTTCCAACTGTAGAAAATATTTTATCATAAACCAAAATTGGAGAAGTTGAAAGTGATTTCTTTTGTTAAGTATAAGATAAGTATCAAATTTCCTAAATATTATTCGTAATATTATGTTTATCATGTTCAAGTGTTGAGCGGGTGGGGCTGACTTTTTAGTTCCTCTAACAACCTTGTTTTTAGTGATCTGCCGCCTAGGATTGTTTTTTAAGGTGAACTGCTTGTTTACGCTGTTGTCCGAGAGCTGGAAGTATTTGTCGAGGCGAGCGGAGTTCCCAACCCAAGACAGTTCTCAGGCAAATTCCTTGTTGAATGGTGGACATTTTAACGACTCTCGCTCATGGAAGGAAAAACCCCTAGTGATACCGACACTATGCCACTTTGGGGGGCAGCAGGAGCAACAGTAATTTAGTGAACGGCAGGAGTATTGAGGTGAGTCAGCCTTTTCACATCTGAACATGAGTTGATTTAATACCCTAGCCATAATGATTTAATGCATTCGATTAAATTAGTTCCCTTCTCAAGACCTTGTTAAAATAAATCTCGGGATCAAAAGAAATACGAATTTTCCAATTTTGTTTTGGCGGTTCTTTTTTACCGTTAAAAGTTTTGTTTTTGGTGATACCACATTAGGCTATTAGCTGTAAAGTTTTGTTTTGGTGGATTACCACAGTTTATGAACAATATGTTTGTGCTTTTTAAATTTAAAAATCGAATTCCATCGAAGGTAGTTTTAGTGAACGGATTCCCGTTTTGAGTTTTGTTTTTGTTTAACACGGATTCCCGTAAGTTATTTAGTTTCCCTTTTACCTAAACAGTTTTACAGGGAGTGTTTTTTTTGTGTTTTTCAGATCCTGAGAGACATGATAGTCATTGGTAGGGGCTTGCTTCATATGGTTGTTTTCCAGTGAAGTAAGTTCTAACTTGAGGGAGGCAGGCAGCAATTAACCATCTTAGTTGTCTTAACCAGTAATTTTTATCCAAAATATTAATCAAATTAATATAACTGGACTTTTAAGAACTTTTTGCTTCATTTACCTCATTTTGTTTGTTTTTACCTTGCCATTGAAAAAATATTGTGTATGGAACCCCTGGGGGGACTTGAGAAGAAATTTCTGCCTGCTGCCCTTCCTTCGGTGTTATTTAGTGTCGGTATCTTTGAGCATATATTTATTAAAGGTTACATGAAAATCGGTGTTTTAGGCCATAGTTACGTTCGGGACTTGCAGCAGTTAGGTTATTCGTGTTTGACATACGGTGATCTTAGAGTGCCTATTGAATTTTTTGCATTTCCTGGATTCGGATATAGGAACTTTATACTTAATCCGAAGTCGTTGGACGATTTGGCTGAATATAATCCAGAAGTGACCGTTGTATTTTTGGGTGGAAACGATATAAAGGAGAATGTGGATTTGAATATTGTTAAAGCAGATTGTGAACGTTTTTTTTTGCTATTTTGAGATTAAGGTTACCAAATTCAATATTTGTTGTTGCTCACGTTGAAATTCGCCACTTGAAAAGTACCTAATAGACACGGCACCCCTTCTGCAAAAATTTGTATAAGAAATTGGCTAGAAATTTTAACAAGTGGTTAGACCGTCAACCCTTTAAATATAAGACTTTGTTGATTAACGGTTCGTCAAAACTCGATGACCCTAGATATTTCAAAGCTGACGGCATTCATTTAAATAGAGGGGGTTTAGACTGTCTGTTTCAGTGGATCTATAATTGTTTATCAGACATTGTAAAAGCCAATTCCTAATTAAACATGGCGTCTGAATTGAAGTTGTTGATCAATTCCCGAAAATATATTCGCAAGTTAGTGACTGAATGTTATAATAAAAGGACTAATTATTGTCAATTAACTGAATTGGAAAAGAATAAGATTAAGTCAGAGTTACAAGATCATTTAGAATCGCTCAAGAAGTATAATAGTGAAATTCAAAAGCTCAAATGGTCTGAAGAGGAGGATGAAACATGGCTAAATGCCGAACTTGATTCCTGCGAAGGTTATTTTGTTAAAATTCGGGAATGTACTGCTGATCTTACACGAAATGTTACCCCTTCTAATGTTAGTGTTGATACTGCCCGAAGTTTGTTAAAGAGTCCCACTGCTCCGCTTCCACAATTTCGTAGCCTAGAAGGGGAGGATCTATTGAAGTTTTTTAAAGATTTTGAAGACATAACGTCCATGTTCAAATATTCAGAATATGACAAATTTATTCTGTTAAAGCAGCAAATCAGTGGAAGGGCCTTAGTACTTTTAGAATCATTAGAATCGGACAAGAAGGGTTATGTTCATGCCAAGAAATTGCTAACAGAGGCCTTAGCATCTAAAGACCTCAGAATTTTTAATACCATCAAAAAAATCTCTGAAATCAATATAAAATTAGAAAGTGATCCATTTGAATATATTTCACAAATAAGAAATCTAACTCAAGCAGCTGAAAGTTTGTCTCTGGGACGTGAGGATTTTTTGAGGTATTTTTTCTGGCAGGGCTTAGATAATCGATTTAAAGTACACTTAACCCAGATTACTAATTCATCAAGGCCAACACTGAAGGAAATTAATGATAATTTCTTTGAGGCCTGTGAAAGATTCAATGAGCAAAGTAAGAGGTCTAATATAGGAAATAAATTGCATGATAATCATAATCATAGGAAGAATAGTGCAAGTTATGCTGCTAGTGTTAGTTCCCTATGGAAACCGTCAAATTTCTTTCCTTGTGTCTTGTGTACCACAGAAGGCAAACCTGCCTCGCATCCTATTTATAAATGTGAATTTTTTTCGGATGTTACCACTAAGCTTGACAAAATTCAATCTTTAAATGGGTGTTATAAGTGTGCAAGCTTGAGTCACACTACTGACAAATGTAACTTTAAATTTAAGATGAAATGTAAGTTTTGTAAAGCATGGCACTTTAGTTTCCTCTGTAAGAATAGTAAAAAATCCGCATCTACTAATGATGATAGAAAATCTGAATCTACTAAGACTTCCTCGAAAAAGGACAATAAGAATTCGTCAATGGAATCTAATAATAACGTAGCATCCAAAACAGAAGCATAAGAGCATTGAAGGATGATGGAAGTCAGTCAAATCTGATTAGTGAGGAACTAGCCAATGCTTTGGATTTAAAGGTATTACAAGCCAAGGTTGAATTGAGAATAAATGGTATCAATGTTTCTCAGAAATATGCATCAAAACTAGTGGAATTTGAAATAATAATTGGTAATGCTATTCACAACATAGAGGCATTATGTATCCCATCAATTAACATAAAGTTGAAATTAAAAGGTCTGGGCAAAGTGGTTTATGGTTTCCAGATGAAAGGGTATGTGTTAGCTGATGAGTTTCTGACGCCTAATAGTGATTGCATTGAAAATATTGATTTGATTTTGGGAACTAAATCAGGATATTGTTTGCCACTCTCAGAAGTAGTTTTTGGTATGAATAGCAAGTCTATGTATGCTATGACCCCGTTTGGTGTCCTCCTTAAAGGTGAAATTGACACCTTATTGAAGGATATTCCTTATCTACATCCGTCCTCCTCGGTTATAAATTGTCATCAGTATGTTACTGGTTTGGGTGTAAGGATAGATAAGCCATCTTCTCTGGATAAGTGTGATGTTGATTATCCAATTAAGGTTTCAGAATTCAGTGTAATCGATGAAAAAGGTAATGTAATTCGTTCAGAGTTAGATAAAGCCACAGATGATGTGCTTGCCAGTATTTGTAATAAATATATTCACTTGGACAATGAAGTTTATGATTTGGAAAATTCAGAGCTGCATGATCAGCTTGTCAAATATTGTTTGGATCACACTATTCAGAATGAGGAAGGTAGATTAGTTATGCCACTTTTGTGGAATGCAAAAGTATCTCATATGCTTGGTAGAAATTTTCATTTGGCAAAAGTTATTTTGGAATCTAATCTTAAAAAAACTAAAGAGAAATCCAACTCATTTACAGTTAATGAATGAAGCCCTAAAAGAACAGGAAAAGCTTAGAATCATAGAAAGGATTCCTAATCTTGATCAGTTTGTACATGAACACCCAGAACACTCTTTTTTGCCTCATATGGGTGTGTTCAAATTGAATCGTGAAACTACCAAATGTAGAGTTGTGTTTCTATCAAACTTGTGTGAAAGAGACTCAACCAAGGGTCAGACAATAAGTCATAACCAGGCCATACATGCAGGTCTATGCCTAAATCAGAAACTTTCTTCATCATTAATACATTTAAGGTTTGATAAATTGTTAGTATGCTTTGATCTATGCAAGGCCTTTAATCAGATTGCATTAAGTGATGTTGATGCTAACAGACTTTGTTTTTTATGGTATAGGAATGTTGAGAAGGGAGATTTTACCATTGTTGCATATCGAAATGTTAGGTTGAGCTTCGGCTTAAGATGTTCCCCAACTTTGTTGATGCTCGGTCTTTACAAGATTTTGATTTTAGATGCTGAGCATGATGAAACCCAGTTGAATGAGTTAAAAAGGTGCATTTATTCTTTGTCTTATATGGACAATTGTGCTTTTAGTGCAAATGAAATTGAGAATCTGCACTGGGCATATTCTGTGGTAGGATCTATATTTTCTCCTTATGGTTTTGATTTACAACAGTTCGTTACTAATGACAGGTCTCTACAGGGAGAAATAGATTCCTGCACAGGTTCTGAAACGGCAGAGGTTGTTAAACTTCTTGGTATGCAGTGGAATCGAACACTCGATTGTCTGTTAGCAAATAGATTTCAGTTGAATGGTAAGGCTAAAACTAAGAGGGAAATTTTAAGAACCATTGCCTCTCACTTTGATCTTTTTGGTTTTACTGGACCCATCCTAAATCGAAGCAGATTATTTCTTCATGGTCTTCAGTGTGATAGAAATTTAGGATGGGATGATCAATTATCACCAGAGTTACGTAAAGAATGGCACAATATCGCTAATCAGGCCAATTCTACTCCTGATATTGCTATTGATAGATTTGTTGGACGTAGGGATGGAAAATTTCATTTGGCTGCTTGCTTGATAGCTCTAAATTACTATATGGTGGTGTTGTGTACATCATTGATATTGATTCTATGTAGTCAAGTTTTGTAATGGGAAAAAATCGTATGATAAATAGGCAGTTGGAAAGTAAAAGCATTCCATCTTTGGAGATGCAGGGAGTAGCCTTTGCAACGGAACTGGTTTTAGATTTGTATAACGAATTAGCTGGACCATTATGCATCAATCCTTTGAATATTGATGGCCTTCATGTGTTTTCCGATAGTCAGGTAGCGCTCTCTTGGTTGAATTCTTCTACTAATAAATTGTCAAAAATGCAGAAACTATCAGTTTTTGTGATGAATCGAATTCAGCATGTAGAGAACTTATGTGCAAAACACCCAGTCCATTTTGCTTTTATTGGAGGGAATGAAAATCCCGCAGATGCCATAACTCGTTGCCTTTCATATCGTGAGTTGATGCAAACTAATTTTTATTCTGGTCCTGAATGTTTTAAGGAAAAGGAAACCTTCCTATGCAGTGAAAATGGTAACTTATCATTTATGGTTCCAAATCCCTATGCAGAGTGCAAGCTGGATAAATATTTGGAAACAGAGGAGTCTATGTGTACTAGTTCCAATGTTGTGGCCATGTCAGATAATTTTGAATATTTTCTTTCATTTGAAGAATTTTCCAGTTTTGATTTACTTGTATCTATTCATGAGAAAGTTATTCTTTTCGTAGAGAAGTTAAAGGGTCGTTTGAAAGCTAAGCACTCCAATAAATTTGCTCACTTAGAATTAAAGAGCAATAGTATACATGAAAGAGCTTGCAAGTTAGTTATACTACAGGATCAATGGGCACATTTCCCTGAGGTTTTTACATATTTCAGCTGTCCTACTCAAAGAAAAAAAGACATGCCTAACATAGTAGGTCAGCTTAATATTTACGTTGACAACGATGGTTTGCTTCGAGTACGTAGCAATTGACAAACTCATTCGGAGGCATGGTTTTCCTTTGTTGCTGGCTAAAAATAGCCATCTAACTTCCCTGATTGTGCACAACCTACACATAAAGCTCAACCATACGGGATGTTACTCTGTTTTGTCAGAAATGAGAAAGCGGTTTTACGTGCCGTCATATTTTTCAGTGGTTAAGAGAAACCTTAGAGAATGTGTTTTTTGTCGTAGGTTCAAGTCAAGAACCATCAGTATTAATCAGTCTCCCTACAGGAAATGGAGAGTGTCACCACCTAATGTCCCCTTTAGATATGTATTTATGGATTTCATTGGCCCATTGAGCGTTAAACAACAGGGTAAGAAAGGAAAAATCTGTCTACTATGTATCACTTGTATGTGGAGTAGAGCAGTTAATTTGATTATTTGTTTGGATCTTTCTTTTAAAGAATTTCTTAGAGCATTTCAGATTCATTGTTTCCAGTTTGGAATCCCTGAGTATTGTATTAGTGACCTAGGCTCCCAATTAGTCTCTGCCTCTAATATAATTATTGACTACATCAAAGATCATGAGACTCAGTCATATTTTGAACGCAATGGGGTCCAATCTTTAAAGTTTGCCCAATTTGTCAAGGGTCATAGTCAGTTAGGTTCGATGGTGGAAGTATGTGTTAAACTTGTTAAAAGATTGATCTATGGAGCTATTGGTAAGAATGTCTTAGAATACCATGATTTTGAGTTCTTAATTCAACAAGTCATTCATTTAGTCAACCGTAGGCCAATAGCATTTAAAGAAGCTTTAAGGGATCAGATCGGCGATGACATTCCAGAACCTATCACCCCAGAAAATTTGATTCACGGGTATGATCTGATATCGGTTAATATAATTCCCGAATTGCATGGGGGGAGAGACCCTGACTGGATTCCTGAAAATTACTCTCAATCAAAGTTTAAGCAAGATTACAATCAATTGCAAAAGGTAAGAAACAATTTACTATATCAGGAAGAATTTATTGCTAATCTAATACATCAAGCTGTAGATGTCCCTGATAGATACAAACCAGTCACTCATAATAAGATCTCACCTGGAGATATTGTACTACTTAAAGAAAATTTCACTAAGCCAAATGACTACCCGATGGGCGTTGTAAAGGAGATTATTACAAATACTTTGGGTGAGGTTACT
>NC_061107.1:122297042-122302042 GCF_015104395.2 Macrobrachium nipponense
TCCCCTGTGGTACTAGTAACATCCCCCTAGTGAATTTAAGCCCCAAAATAGTTTTCTTTGTGTAAATTTCCCAGTCATTTCATTCCCCCCATGAGTGGCCCTTTTGAATAAAAGAAAGTAGTGAGTAACATTAGCCCTCGTGTGCCCCGTGCCTTATGCCTGTGTCCTCTATTTGCAGACAAAACCTGTGCCTGGCTGTGGTAGAAATTGGAAGTCCTTGAAGCTTGCAATTTTAATCCATTGCGCAAATCTCTAAACTCCGTGACTGGATTGCATGTTCTGATGGATTGAAAAAGCGGTCCCCCTTTTGTTCCTGGCCCTCTGTAAATTCATGTAAATATAGTGCTTTTAAAACTAGAGTCCAGCTTTTATGTAAATTCCTCCCTCCTCAGTAATATCGGCCTTATACATGAGTAGTTTACCTTTTTTTGTTTTTTGTTCTGACCGCTTGTCCTCCGGTCAAGGCCAAAATTTTCAGTGTTAATTGTATTTCCTGGGAGTGATCGAGGTGGAATTTAGAATAATGGCGACCCTGCTAGTCTTGTGTAGTGATTGTTAAGCTAAAATCATGAAAGAAACTAATCTAAAGTTAATATTTTTATGAGCAAGCTAAAGCAAGGTTTCCAAATTCTCCACAACAGGAATAAGGTAAATTTTATTTTATTATCTAGTATTTGTGTAGAACTAGGTATTCTAGTTAGGGATATATAAAATCTGACTGCCTTTTTAGCGATAGGAAATAGACCACGTGTAGGCTGATAGACCACAGCTCGAGAGAGAAATTTTAATGTTATGTGCCATTGCATAAAGAACAGAGGTTAGGGAGTAAGTTTCAAAACGAAAATAAGTACATATTTCGTGAATTGCTAGTTAATCGCGAATCCCGCGTTGTAAAGTTATTTTGTGTTTTATTTTTTTTATATGAATCAACACGCGCTATCTCTCTCTCTCTCTCTCTCTCTCTCTCTCTCTCTCTCTCTCTCTCTCTCTCTCTCCCTCGTTGGCGCCCATGGCACTCAGGTCTAAACAGGATAGGATCTTTAAATTCCCCGGCCACGTGACTCGAAACCTATCCACGGCCCTATACATTAACAAAGGAATAGATGAGTCAATAAGTAAGAAAAGGAAAAACAAAGTGTTAGCGTAAAACATTCTTAACGTTAGGATAAGCAAAATCAAAGGTAAACGTTTTCTTTTCGTTATTTTCTGTGCAGAAAGTAATCAAATAAGGGCAAATACTTTTGCATTTCGAACAAGGGCATATGTTACCTTTAGCGTAGTTTCCAGCCTGGCCTTGAAAACATTTGTGATTCATCCACGCTATCTAGACGACCTGCGTGCGGCTTAATTCTCCGGGGTCTTAAATTCGCGGACAGGAGGGTCTTAGGTTCGAGAGAGCAATAGAAAAGAAATGGTGTTTGTGAGGAGAGATTTTTATCATGGTTTTTCCTCTCAAATTTTAATGTGTACGAACTAGCGTTATAATTCTGAGCAAAGCTAAGTTCAAGGGTGAGATAGACCAGGGGTTTGCATTGGTAGTAAAGGAAAAGAATATATTTTATCAACTTCCCGTCTCCATCCTCGAGACGATATACATAAATAAACAAAACAACAAGGAGATCCCATATACATTTTTATATTATCAACTATATTTGCCACGTTTTTCACGTTGAAGTGCCGTGAATTCGTGACCAGATTTTTTACTTTCATTTACAAACCCGTACTGGCGTTGAAGTTTCCACCTGTACGACATTTATTTGTCACGTTTACGTTGAGTTTCCGTGAATTTCGTGACTAGATTTTTTGTTCTCTCTCCCTTTTTACCTTACCAACCCGTACTGGCATTGAAGTTTCCACCTTATGACATTTATTTGTCACATTTTAGGTTGAGTTTCTGTGAGTTTCGTGACTAGATTTTTTTTCTCTCCCTTTTTACCTTACCATTACATACTGGCGTTGAAGTTCCGCCTTTACAACATTTATTTGTCACGTTTTACGTTGAGTTTCCGTGAATTTCGTTACTAGATTTTTTTTTCCTTTTTACCTTACAGACCCGTACTGGTGTTGAATTTCCGCCTTTACAACATCCATTTGCTACCTTTTCATGTGAAGATTCCGTGAATTGCGTGACCAGATCCTTTTGTTTTATTTTACGAAATTTATTATCAAATCCATTACCGGCGTTGAGTTCTCCACCGCACTATGCACAAGTAGTAACTGTGTTTGCAGGGATTTACGGTGATCTTGCCAAGTCTGCGTCGAGTATTTCCGCTTACCTCTGGCGACATTTGCTGCTTTGCAACTGCTTTCCACCCTATTATTCTCAGGCTAGTCTACTAGCGTTTTACAGCTGAGGAGATGGCCAGTAACGCAGCACAGAAGCCGGAAGAGCCCTGGGGCTGGAGGGCGCAAAGCTGATCAATCGGGTGAATGATAAGCTGAAGGAAGCAGCCCAAGAAAGAGCAACCGAACAGGAGAAGGAGAGGGAAGCACAAGAAAGAAGAGAAGCAGCTGAGAGAATAGTGCAAGAAAGAAGAGAAGCGGCTGAAAGAGAAGCACAAGAAAGAAGAGAAGCGGCTGAAAGAGAAGTGCAAGAAAAAAGAAGAGCGGCTGAAAGAGAATTCCAAGCCGCCGAAAGGGCACATGAACTGGTTATGGCAGTCCAGGGTGCCACTCTGGCACCCCGAGTCCCACGCCTCCTGCTCCCTCTCACCTCCACAGCATGGGGGTCCTCATTAGGGCTTGGGATGATAACGAACCTGACACCTGGCTCAATCATGTCGAGCAGGTGTTCGGGAACTTCAATCCAACCCCTCAGGAAGTGGCCCTCCTCCTTGGCAAGCATCTCGCTGGCAAAGGGCAGACTGCATTCGAGGCCCTTCGCCTTGGGGCTTACGAATTGACCCCAGACCGGTGGAGGCAGAAATGGAGGACTATGCCCAAGAAGGCTAACCAGACGTGGACAGAATGGGCAGCCAGGAAGACACCGGCACTCTGTAGGTGGACGAAGGCCTCCAACGCAACGTCTGTTGAGGAGGTCTTAGAACTCTTCCAGTTAGAAGATTTCCTTTCCTACGGCCCCCCTGACCTTGCCACCTACTTGGTGCACAAGGCCCCTAAGACTCTTTCAGAGTGCTGTAAATAGGCAGACACCTATGACACCCACCATCCGTTGCAGAGTTCCTTAAAAAAGGAAATACGTCCAGCTCTCCCCCCTCACTCCTGCTGCCACCTCTCAGCCTACCCAGTGCCCCAGTAACCTTCCTCGGAAACCTGTGTGTGGACATTGCAACAAACCAGGTCACACCATGGAGCAGTGCCTCTCAAAGGTGGATCCTCCTCAGCAAGTGCTGCCACTCCTCCAAATGGATTACCCAATCATAATAACAAAAAACAACAGCCATTGGAACAGAAACAACAGGCCCAGGCCTGATTTTAGCAAGAGTATCTGTGACACCTGCAGAGTGCATGGGCACACTGCTGCCTGGGCGGGATGCCCCAAGAAAGCTCCTGTTTCTGCCATTGCTATGGCCGTGACGAATCCATCCACTCTAGGTCCCCCTGCTCCGGGCCCCATATTTGTTGTACCTCCCAGAGGTCGCTATCCTGCCAACCAGGTCCGAGCTTTCGACGACACTGGTGCGCAAGTATCCATCATCCGAGAGGATAAAATTTCTTATGGAGCTAAAGTTGATAGGCACCAGTTCATCACGATCGAGAGCCTCAACCATATCAAGATGTTCCTACCTACTGTCCAGTTGAGAGTCACACGACCTTACCATTCGAAGATATGTACCATGGCCGTAGCAACCTATATACCAGGAGGTTATGATGTCCTGCTAGGACAAGATTTTAAGTCTCCTTCTAACTTTATACCGTATCAGGGCCCCTGCCCCCACATAGCTCCAGACCCGTTCCACAGCCAGTGCCACTTGAAGGTGCCGAGCAGTGCCAGGCTCCATCTCTCATGGATGTTGAGCCACATTCAAGTCCTTCCATTAAGTCAGGAACGACCTTAGTGCCAGTGTCAAGGCCAGGCTCGAGACTTCCTCCTGGAGCTCTAAGTTCCGGTCGCTCTCCCTCCACTGGCTTGGCCCAACTACCCAACCCAGCAGTCAAGGAAGAGCCAAGCCCAATAGGAATCCTCCAGGACACCCATGACCATAGTGGACACTTCACCAATGGTGCGGCCTCGCAGGCCACCCCAGAGTCGGTTCTCCCCACTACTAAGCCCATCCTGAATACCATTACCTCATCCAATCCCCCTCCGTCAGCAGCTAACCGGTCCCGGAGTAATGACTCTGCTGAATCCTATTTTGCTGAAGATCTCGGGGAACCGAGCCACGCAGCATTAGGCACGGGGACGAGTGCCAAGGACCCAGTTGTCGCAGCAGCTGGAGCAGATGCCCCTTTGGAATCTTCAAAGGGCTTGGATCCTCCAATGACCCCCATGGCATCGTCAAACCGACCTTTGAGAGATTGAAGGAAGAAGGGAAAAGGGCATCGAGGTTTTCCAAAACCTTACAAGAGCCAATAGCCTCTCTGCACTAGTGCCTGGCACAGTGCCACCCTCTTATAGAGAATTCTGACCCTCTCCATCTTACCCTTTGGTAACTTTCTTTTTCCCTTTTTGTACTGTCTGTATCTTATCTTCCTTGGTTTCCTTTCCTCTTATTTACTGCCTTGAGGCATTTATCGTATATTGTATGCTCTGCTTAGAGTCAAACTGCCAGCTACCCTGGTCTTGTATAAATTAGTACTTCTTTATGAACTACTGTCGTAAAAGAGCCACAATTGGCACCGTACCCTATTCTAGGCACTTAGAATTCTATTTAATTAACTTGGGAAAATTTTAGCCAGCAAACGTTGCTAAAGCTTAGAGATAATTTGGAAGCCTGGCTCGTTTATACATTAATTGATTAGCTTTTTGCTTTAGTGTTATTCCCTACTCTTTATATTTTGTGAGTGCCATTGTCTTTGATAAAGTTTACATTTTTGTG
>NC_061107.1:122307042-122317042 GCF_015104395.2 Macrobrachium nipponense
TGGGAATGTGTTGTATTCCAGTTAATAACTTGTGGGGATTAAGGTGTGTCCATCCGTTTGCAGTGGTACTGAGCAAAGACAATTGGACTAGAGTGATCAAATTTGCCCATGGTGATGCCTCGGGCTCGGTTGGTTAGTCAGTTAGGACTTAGATCTTGTGAGTGCCTTCTCGCCAAGTGCTTTTGCGTTGTGCCGACGAGATTCGCATGTTTATGATTGCACAGATTCCGGGTTTTCTCTCATTGTGAAGGGGTGAGTGCTACAATGTGTTTTTTTGAGTCATAGGTTTTTTTTAATCATTTTGTGAATTCTGGGATTGGTTTGGAATACCACATGTTTTTCCCATAGGAATAGAAAGTGATGTGTTTTTTTATCGGCGCATGTTTAGAAGAGACACATTCGTCTTTGTGTTAATGCATACGTGTGTATGAATGGTTTTCATACATGCGAAACTGTTGCTTGAATTGCATTTTTTGCTTGGAGATAGAGTGCCCACTTGTTCTTACACGGTCAGCGTAATTTCTGCTGAACAGACCCAGAGGGGTATTGCAAGGGGAGGGCGAGTAGTGGTCTGCCTCGGGGGGCATTGCTTGACCGGGAGGGTGAAACTTTTTTTTAGCTTGGGGTGAACTCCTTTTTTTTTTTTCTTTGTGTCGTGGTACTGGGGACGAGTTTGCCCTTGGATAAGGAAATTTCCAATGCCAAAGGACATCAGCTGATAATGATTGGTTGATGATGTGAGATGCCCATAGGGTTTTTTTTTTTAGAAAGAGATTTTCTTTCTCTTGAGTGAAGAGAAAATGGGATGTGGTGTAAGTTTTCCTTATGCTTTGGAAGGCGCAATTATAAATGGGGACACAGTGATTATTTTTTGTTAATGGAGATTTGATTGGTGTTGGGGAGATTACTTTAAAATGGTGCTGAGTGATGGTGATTGCCGAGTGGTGTTGAATGGTGATGCCCGGTGGTGCTGAGTGATGATTGCTGACTGATGTTGTCAGGTGGTGTCGCCATTGGTGGTGGATGGGTGCTTCGTGTTGTATTTGGTGTATACTGGGGAAGTGGTGTTGAGTTTTGGGTGTGGCAATATTGGTGTATACTGGGGGATTAGCAAAATTAATGCCCTTACTTGAGATATTTTACTGGAGAATTCTTATTATTATTATTACTTGAGATATTTTACTGGAGAATTCTTATTATTATTATTACTTGAGATATTTTACGGGAGAGGTACTTAAGTAGAATTATCATTATTTGAGATATTTGATAGGAGATTATTTTATAATTATTACAGATAATTATATTATGGAGAATTATTGCAATGAATTATGGGAGAAGTTTTGTGGTTAATTATTTATTGAGTTTCTGTGACTTTGGAGAATGTGTCAGTGGTTCATGGGTGATGAATCTGGCTGAATTTTTGGTGAATTGTGCTGAATTTTGCTGAACTTCTGGTGAATTTTGTGCTGAATTTTTGGTGAATGGGCAAGCATTAACATTGGTGATGTTTTTTATATTAATACTGGTGATTTTTTTTATATACTAACATGGGTGTTGTAATGCTATCAAGGGTGGTGAATTATTTTTTTGTGGATCTGGGGGGAACTAACGACACATTTTTATTTTTGTTTTTCTTTTTTTATGAGTTCAGCAGAGATTGCTTGACATCTATGTGAGTCACGGGGATAGTTATTAGTGCCATTGATTTTTCTTTTTTCCTTTTTTAGACGTTAGCCATCGCTGACACAAGTTTTTTATCATGGGTGAATTTGGATTTATTTTTTCTCTCCAGTTTGTGAATTTTTTTTTAATGTCTCGGTTCGTGACTTAGAGTCATTGTTTGGGAACGTGTTTATGATTTCAGGTGTTTGATGCTGCAGAAAAATTTATAGGAGACTTTTTGCATTTTTTTTGAATGTATACGTAATGGCACTACATTTTTTTTCTTTCTGGATATTTGTGTTCCAGAAGTTGTGGGTTTCTTGCACAATATCTTTGTTGTATTTGCGACAATTTTGCCAGAGATAGGAAACTTGGCTAAGTTTCTAGTGGCCTATGCCGTAGTGCATATGGCGAAGTCTTTACTTAGACACTTTGAATTTGTAGTTCTGTTGTAATGAGTTGTGGCACATTGGTGATTTTTTCTAGAATTTTCTTAGCAATTTTTATTTGCCGAGTTTTTGCCCTTTCTTAGCAGTTATGCTAAACAGAGAGTTTATAGTTTTTGACTGTAACATTGAGTTATTCTCTGGAAAATTGGAGGTATATTATTTTGGAGATATAATTTGAGATATAATATATTGGAGGCATAATATTTTTGGCCATTTGATATTTTCTATTGCATTGGAAATATATTCCACAGTCTAGGCCTATGGTGGTGAGAGCTATGTTTAGTTAAATTATTTTGTAGCCATCTTTGTTGCAAATGGAGACACCTGTTTGAGGAGATATGTGGCAACATTTTTTGAGTGTGTCAGCTGGATGCTTTGAGTGCATTTTTTTGGAGATGGAGTTACATTTTTTGTTATCCTGCTTGGAGATATAATATTTTTTGAGACTTGTTTTATTCCACATGGAGTTATTGGTGAAATAGAGGTAAGTATTTTTTATTTGCCGAAATAGAGGTGAACATTTTTTGGTTACTGGAGGGGTGGTTTTTATTAACACGGGGTTATTGGGGAAATAAGAGGGAATATGGTGTTGTGTGGTTATTAATTGAATGGAGGTAATATTTTTATCACGGGAGTGGTTTTATTATTAATATGATGATGATGATGATATATATATATATATATATAATATATATATATATAATATATATATATATATATATATATATACTATAATATATATATATATGTGGGTGGAATTAATCTTTGGGGGTGACCTCTTTTGTGATTATGATTTTTTTCTTGAGTTGAATTCCTGGAGTTTTTCGAGCTAAGAGAAGAGTTCTGTGGTTCTTTTTGGTTTCGTGACAAACTGGAAGCGAGTGGCATTACTGCATTGTGGTCCTATGGAGATGTTGTGATTTTTTTTTTTCACCAGTGAGTTATTTTTGGAGGCATATAATTGCTGAATTGTGAGTTTACAGTAGTTTTTTTTCCTGGATAGGTGATAATTTTTTTTATATAATAGGGCAGTATCATGCGAGAGTTACGTCTTTGAGACAAATTTTGAACACCTAAGTCATATCCTAGAGATAATTTTGTGAAATGTGCTTACATGATGTCAGTATAGAACTTTTTTTTTGAGAATCATGGGTTTCCGAAGTTGGAAGTCTGACTAGACATTTTTATGCTGCAGTTCGAGCACCTGATGTGTCTGCAGGTGGATTTTTGCTGACAATACTGTGATGAGTCTGGTGTGATGACTTTTCCTCTAGTGGTGATTGCTCAGAGTTTTTGCAATATCTGGAAATGTTGACCATAGCATTTCATGAAAGTGCACGTGTGAGAGTTTGCTTTCTGGCCATGTCCGATAGCTTGAAAAGTTGCGATGTCAAAAATTCCGTAACTATGCATATTGCATTTGTTGGGGTAAACGTGGGGTTATGTATATCATGCATATATTATGTGTTTTGTGATGGGGAAGTTCACTTGTTATCTTTTTCCTTTTTTTTATTTTTTCCTTTTCCTACGAGAGATGTAATTGGGGATTGAGCTTTAAATAGCATTTCTTTTTGGACGGGAGATGTAATTTATCGGGGTTGTGATTTACATAAATGGGCGTTTTGAGATTAATTGTATGAGCAGTGAGGGGTTTTTACTGTCACACATTAGAGAGTTTTTACTGGTTTTGTGGGTTGTTGAAATATCAGAGCTTGAGAGAACATTTTTGATTTTTGGGTCTGGGCTTGTTACGTGATTTTTTTTTCCTTAGGCTCATTACCTTTTTTCTTTTTTTTTACTTGTGAGAATTTGCGAGTTTGAATTGTGAGTGCAGAACTCTGTGGAGTTACTGTAAGTTTTGGATTGTGTGTGCTGGTTTGTGAGTTTGGAGAATTAAGTTAGAGAACTTAGTATTTTTGTTTTTGTTTTTACGGGGCTGTGATAATGACTTATGATTTAGTGGTCATATGGAGTTCCTTCATGAGTTGAAGTTAGAAATGAGTTCAGTGGTCTTATTGAATGGAGTTAGTTGGTAGATGTTCAGTTAGTATTTCTGAATTTTTGAGGTCATTTTCTGATAGTAGTATGTCTGGGGTTAATTTTCTTTTTTGTTTGACCGATGACTTGACTGACATACTTAAACACACCATAATCGTCGTTCCCTGATGCTAGCAAGACGCCCACCAGCCATTGCAGAGATGTTGCTGTCGTTTGCCCAGGGTACTTAAGAGTGTTTCTACGAGTCTACAGAGTTCTACAGCACTTTTGGGTCTACAGAAGCCGTTAGATGTCTTCTGCAGGGAGACGTTTCGCCTTCCTACAGCGTGCTACATCTGTGCAGGAAGTTGCAGACAAAGAGCGATATTCAAGAATCCAAAATGAGAAAAGTTTCTACACCCAATTGTTATTGGAGATGAAGCGTGATAGACATTACTTTATAATGCCAGAGACGTGCAGTTATTACTATATTTTGTGTTTTGAGCCGGCCAATGTGTTTTTTTTATATATGAGCTGTTTTATGTGGCCTGTGGCTAGGCAGGGGCTAGCCAGGATGGTGGCCGAGCTTATCTGTTAAAAGGAGGAATGTGTAGACTTATTATATTTAACTTCTCATGGAGACAGAGTCTGAGCGGCAGCTTAAGAAAGCTGATATTTCTTTTCTGGGATGGTGTGACACTAAGTTACTTACTTAGCAGGTCAATGTTCGTCTGTGGGTATGTGAGTTCGTGAGGGCTTGTTCAAGGTGCATTTGAAAACTGGCTGCGACCAATTACTGAAGAGTGTGAATTCGTCTGTACGTGGGCGTCTCTTCCGTTCATAATGGCATCTTTAGCCAAAACTAGCGGAAGACTTACGGAGAGGTCTGTGGGAGAAAGGCAGAGCCACGATGACGTATGCCGAGGTGTTTCCTTTTGAGAGTGTGTGAAATTCCAGGCTGCAATGGGTGAGCTATTATGCTTTACCCAAAGTTATGGCTTGTCTCTTACTTTAATATTTTGTAAAGATGTTCTATTTCATTTGATCTTTTGACTTTGTCTTTACAATTGTGTGTGCTCATGAGTGTGTTCTCCTGTCTTTTAAACAGGCAGATCTAGTGAGGGGACTGAGAGTCCTAGTGAGGGGACTAAGTATCCTAGTGAGTGGACTATATTTTGGAGAAGAGATAATTGGTGTGACTAAATACTGGTTAAGACTATTAAAATACTGGGGGGTTGTCTGTGAGACTTGAACTATGAATTATCATTCTATTAATTATCCTGTAAGAACCTGAATTATTCAGTTAGCACTTTGCTTTGAATAAACATATATTTTTGTAGCTCCGACTCTGATTTGGTGATTTTAGATAATGGAGAGAGAGAGGTTGTGAGAGAGAGAAAGAGAGAAGGCTATTGCCAGTGATTGCCTTGAGAGAGAGAGAGAGAGAGAGAGAGAGAGAGAGAGAGAGAGAGAGAGAGAGAGAGGAGGGACTGAGTGTTACCAGTTCACTTTCTGTAATGGCTAAACGCTTACCAAATATGAAAATAGCCGTGGGGGGTGGGGGGGGGGGGTGCGCGATGCTCCTCATTGTTAATATATATGTATATATTATATATATAAATATATATATATAATAATATATATATATATATAAATATCTATATATATATATATATATTATATATATAATATATATATATATATATATATATATATATATATCTATATATATATATATATATCTATATATAATATATATATATATGTAAATATATGTATATATATAGTGTTTTATACAGAGTTGTACATATTTTACCATAAATGCAATATGTATTGCAATAACCAGTTTTTTTGGAAAATATAATGATAAAAGAAAGGAAAAATATACATTTGTAGATATGTTTGATTTCTAGTTAAGCGAATTCAGGTTAGTTTGGGTTACTGAAATGGCAACTGCACATTTTGCTGTAGCAGTGCAATTTATTTTGCTTTGCTTCAGACATTGCTAAAAAGGAAATGGTAGTCTACAGAATACTTTGAAAAAAGTCATAGATATTGTATGTTGCATACGAGAACCTGGATTCACATTCTTCCCCATCTCTCTATCTGTCCGTCTTGGCTTCCATTCTCGTTCTCAGACGCAATTGCAAGCTTCTTATTAGATTCGGGGTAGCAGTTAATTGATATGAATAAGAGTACAAGTTCTTGCTTGCTTTTGGGTAGCCTAATTCCATTGCTGTAGACTCACGATTCGCGAACTTTCTGTGGATTGCATAAATCCATTGTTCATGGAAAATTCACCTATTCACTGCATTTTTCACATTAAAATATAAACAAATTACCGTATTTTCATATTGCTATCGGGACCAAATACAATTTTTAAAAATAAAACTATTAAAATACTCTGGTGTAAACATTTTAGAGGTTTTTTTTCTGTTTTAACTATCAAAACAGGCAGTCCTAAGCGTTTTTAGATGGGTTTTCAGTATTCGCGGATTTTAGCTATTTGGGGGGAGGGGTGGTGGGTCAGGTACCCATCCCCTACGAGTGCGGGTGTCCACTAATTACCAATTTGTGGTTTTCAGTCAGAGATATGACTGCAAAATCTTAATGTTATGTAATCTTAGTATTATGAAACAGCTTGTGCTACAGTATATAATGTTGGAATCAATAACAAAATTTTCCAAAGTGTCAAGGCAATAGCCTTAAGGATTTTTGGTGGGCATTGTGAATTTTAAAAGTTAGTATTAGTGTATTGGGCCGCTAGAATAATTGACATCTGTGTTTGTCAAGAATGTATGAACAACCGAAGGAAATTTAATTACTATGTATTAAATTGACTCAGTTTTGTCAAATAATCATATTTTGTGACAATGCTTCACTCCCAGCTGTAGTAGCCATTTAAGAATCAACCAGTAAAACTTATAAAATGCATATTAATTATTTGTTTTTCCCCAAGGCATGAGCCTCATATTATCATTTGTTTTTCCCGAAGGTATAAGCCTCATACCATTTGTTTTTCTCCCAAGGTATAAGCTTCATATAATATGTTTTCCCCTAAGGTATAAGCCTCATATTATCATTTGTTTTTTCCCAGGGCATATGCCTCATATTATCATTTGTTTTTCTCCCAAGGTATAAGCCCCATATTATCATTTGTTTTTCCCCAAAGTATAAGCCTCACATCATTTGTTTTTCTCCCAAGGCTTGACCCTAGACCTAATGTTGTTTAGTCACAGTTTCTGTCAAGGATTTTCATAGAAACTAAGGTGATTTAACCTTTGAAACTTGACATAAGGGAATAATGATAAATGGAAATGAAAAATGACAAATAAAATTTTGCTTTATTGGCAGAGAAATGTGCTTTTGAACAGGTGATGAAATGCATTAGTGATGCACAAAATTGAATTTAAGAGCACTTATCAGAGGTTACCAAAGTGATTCATTGAAGCATTAACTAAACGAAACTTTTCCAGCCTTTGGGGTCCAGAAATTCCCACTTTTTCGTATTAAAAAAGATTCAGAGGAGCTTGAATATATTTTTCGCTAAGAAACGCAGGTTTGCCTCGTGGAGGAATATATGGAGGTATTCCTGGATTATGAACTGGTCCTGAAGATCCCGGTCCTGAAGATCCCGGTCCTGAAGATCCCGGTCCTGAAGATCTAGGTCCTGAAGATCCCGTTTCTGAAGATCTAGGTCCTGAAGGTCGCGGTCCTGAAGATCCCGGTCCTGAAGGTCTCGGTCCTGAAGGTCCCGGTCCTGAAGATCCCGGTCCTGAAGATCCCGGTCCTGAAGATCCCGGTCCTGAAGGTCCCGGTCCTGAAGATCCCGGTCCTGATGATCCCGGTCCTGAAGATCCAGGTCCTGAAGATCCCTTTTCTGAAGATCCTGTTTCTGAAGAATCTGTTTCTGAATTTCCCGGTCCTGAATCACCTATTTCTGATGCACCTGTTTCTGAAGATTCTGTTTCTGAATCATCTGTTTCTGAAGATTCTGTTTCTGAATCATCTGTTTCTGAAGATTCTGTTTCTGAAGATTCTGAAGATCCCGATGCTGTATTTGAAAGGAAAAGTCAAAGAATTTAAAAGACTTGACATCAAATTTTATGTCGTAATGACATGCGATCTGCTGTAACTTATAAGAAAGAATGAGAAAAGTTTTTATAAGAAAGAACATGACAAAACAAGAAAATATTAAAATTGTACATGAGGCAGTGTCACTTAAAAGGAATACAACAGCTGTAGCTAGAACGGCATAATATAATTGTGGAAAAAACACCGTCGCATATGCTACTCGAAGCAGTACCCCGAAAGTGCACCGTAAGCCAAGGTTGTAGTACAGGCTACTTGCCATAACAGCAAGTGCTTTAGTTGATCCTGTTCAAAAAAAAAAAAAAAAAAAAAACTGAGAACACTGAAATCTTTCAGTATCAGAATTGTGACAATATGATGGGAAAAAATGTGTATTAGAGTAGTAGAAGAAGCATTTTATAAAACAGTCATTAGGGTTTTTTCTGGCATCTGTTGAAAAATAAAACCATTCATTATGATTCAAGTAAAACTGCATATTTTTATCGTGCTCTTCTTAAAATTTTTGACAACTGGGCAGACAATGGTCCAATTTTCTCTCTTCCCAAAATATGGAAAAGATTTGCTTGTTTTGAAATGTAAATTTCGAAATACTCTATCGTAAGGACAGAAGTTGATCAAGATGCCTTTATTTTTTAAAAGATAGTGATAGAGGCAAAAATATCTTATTTCTAGTCTTCCAAAAAAGCTAAAACATTTATGCTCTTGAAATTTGTACAAAAATTAAAATTAAAACTAGTGATAGAGGCAAAAATATCCAACTTCTAGTCTTCCAAAAAAGATCAAACAGGAAAATTAAAACTAGTGACAGAGGCAAAATTATATAGTATCCTATTTCTAGTCTTCCAAAAAAGATAAAACACTTATGCTCTTGAAATGTGCTGCGAAAAGGAGAAGTAACAAGATGAATCAAAATAAAAAAGGGGAATAGTCAGTTCAGAAGGTAATCATGAAATTACTCCAGAAGGAAAGTCACTTACTTGGAATGCAGCAAGTGCAAGTTGCACCAGCACATAGGGTTGCATCAGTGGTGCCAGTACAGACATAGGTGCTATCTAATTCGTTGTAGCAGGAACCCTTTTGAGCAGTGCACAGGCTATCAGTTCCACAGGTTGCGGGTTCTTTAAGAAGGATTTCATTCAGTTAGATTTGTTCAATGCTACATCACAATAGGTGATATAGTTGACCATTTATAAAACTGATGGTGAACATTATACGTATGTACAGGTTTGCAATGAGGAGATTGTTCAAACTGGTAATGTGGATACACTTAAGAGTTTCAAAAAAATCTTTAAATATTATGCGTTAAAGTCACAAAATCTACTATCTAAATGAAATGAATGGCGTATTATATAAATATTTCGATTTAATCGAATCATCACTAAGAATTATGTCAATTATTATGTGCAATAACTATAATACATTTCAACTTCATCTCATTGCCTTTTGACAGTTGAGGAGGCAGTCATCAGAGCTTCCCTCTTCCCATTAGAGAGAAGATATTGGCTGTTTTGAAACATGACTGGAAATATGATTTTTAAAATTAAGATAGAATTAGAAGAAAAATCTTGGAACAAGAACCCAAAAAGACAATTAAAGAAAAATCAATTGAGGCTGTTGCTTACGTGCAATACAGCAGGCACAGTTTGTGTTGTTGCATAATGCAGGGTGCGAATTGCCATTGCATACATGACTGCTTGACAAGTCATAACAGTAACCAGCATTGTCGGTGCAGCCGGCAGCTGGTATACAGTCTGTGAATAACGAAATTTGAAGTTTTTAATTAAGGTGTTAAATTTCAAGCCACTGATGCTGCTCTTTGG
>NC_061107.1:122322042-122354542 GCF_015104395.2 Macrobrachium nipponense
GTTAAAACCTTGTGATTGGAAGCTCTGCCCAAAACCTTAAAGTCCTTCCTTTTATTCAAAATACAACTTTTTATAAAGAACTCCACGCTTTAATATCTGGTCATCTCCCTGCCATGAAAATCAAAATTATACCCACAAACCCAATGAATATCGGTAGCCTTTTCAGCTTCAAGGACCGTTTGGATCCATTGATGACCTCATGTGTTATTTACAAATTTACTTGTCCTCAATGTAATCGAGGAACCTATATTGGATCGACACATAGGTTACTTAAGGTCCGAATCGACAGTCATAGAGCTGTCAGCTATAGAACTGGCACTAAGCTTTCGAATTCCGAATTTTCCAACATAAGGGATCATACTGATAAATGTAGGTATTCTATTCAGTACAAGGACTTTAAGGTTTTGGGCAGAGCTTCCAATCACAAGGTTTAAAAAATTAATGAATCTTTGTTTATTAAAAAACTGGTCCCCTCACTGAACACCCATGCCACGTCTACACCTCTTTACCTCTCGTGAACTGTTTACGTTTTTTGTTAGTCCTTCCTCTTGTCTTCACACTCAACGGTTGGTCCTTATTTGTGTTTTTAACTGTGATTGTTTTATTGTACTTTGCATTGTGTATTTTAATATTGTAGCTTAATTTTATTGTACATAATTAGATGATGTTACTTTTTAGCTTGAAAATGAGGCCTGCTGGTTGGCTTCGAAACGTTGCAACTTAATAAATATGAGTTCCTTGACCTGTTGGTGTGCTTCCCCTGCCTTCATTGTATAGTTGGGTTTAGAGAAACCTCCGCCTGTTGAATATATATATATATATATATATATATATATATATATATATATATTACTATATATATATATATATATAAATATATATATATATATATATATATTTATATATATATATATATATATATATATATATATATATATATATATATATATATATATATATATGAGAATGCTGTAGATTATATATGGATATGTGTTAGGGAAGGGTAGGGATAATGCAACAAAAAATCTGTTGCACTGCATCCTTCAGGTTAGTGCATCAGACTCACCCTGGCAACAAACGCAATCGTTTCCTAGGCAATGTTCTGGATATGGTACGCCAAAGCAACTTGTTGCCAAGGCAGAATCTTTCACACATGTGCCACGGTCGCCACCACATGCATCTAATTCGATACAAACATTGGGATCTGAAATGACAGATAGCAATGATATTACTAATATAAATGATAGATGCAAAGATAATATGCACAAGAATGTTGCCAAGGAACTACTTTCACAGATTAGGAAGAACATTTATGTATAAGAGTTGATGAGAATTTATCTATTGCACGGATGAAGTTAAGATTTTATCATAGGATGCTTGCTCTTGCATAATAAACTATCTCAAGGTGAATCCCCTTTGAAAAGGACAAAGTTTAATCCATTGGCAGGTGATACGAAAATAGGTTTGCATTAAGAGTAGCAAAGAGTAAAGATTTTTTTAATAGAATATCTGACCTTTGGATAGAATTAGAAAGAAATTATCGTTAACATGGAGCCACCTACTGGGAAACAACAGGAACAGGTTGCTGTACCATCACACCCATCGTCATACTGGGTTCCACTGCATACATGACCACTAGTGGTGTCGAAGCAGTAACCGCCGTTGGTCTGACAGATGGGTTTTGGTGTACAAACTGTGGATGAATGAAGTGTGAAATGAATCATTTAATTTCCATCAATTGTATTACGCTATTGACACTCTGCTGTTTTTTTTATATATCCTTTAATTTTACAATTAATTTGACTTTAGGGTGAATGCTTTAAATAGAATTTCGATACATCATTGAATTTAACAATAATGTAACTGAGTACAGAATAATAATAATAATAATAATAATAATAATAATAATAATAATAATAATAATAATAATAATAATAATAATAATAATAATAATAATAATAATAATAATAATATCCTTTATTTCAGCTCAGGGCCATATACATGGAATATACAAAATACAGACAGTAACAAACTCAATCTAGATACATGAGACTACATGATTAAAAAAAAAATGATTAATCGGCACTTATCCACAAAATAGCTGAGGTAGCATAAAAGATAGTAATCATAATACTGGTTATAACAATAATAATAATGGTGGAAAAAATGCATTGAGTTATAACAGTTAGTGCACAGATTATGTAACTTAAATTTCAAGTAGAGAACTTGGGTGGTTACAGTAGTCAGGTCCAGAGGGCTAAATACGAAAATTGAATGTAAAAAAACTTTAACTTGATATTAATCACAGTAATAAAGTAAAATTAAAATATCAGTAATAAATATAATAATAACAAAATCTGCAGATGTCATCTTGCCAATACAGAGATTAAGTCCTTTAGGCGACAAAGGCCTAATTTTCCCATCTTTCCCACAATTTAGATCTTGCTTTACTCCTTAGGATGCTTTGCATGAGCGAGTTGTTGCTGTTTCTCACTCGGGTTACCAGACTGGACATTGTTCGCCTAACAATGATTTTTAAATTGTCCAGGTGGTTTTCTATGTACATCCGTGTGGTGGAGTGGTAGCGGGGAGTGTTTGTGAGGCGTCTCAGAATGTCATTGTGCACAACAGTGATGCGTCTCATGGTCTCTCGGGTATAGTTCGTCCAGAGGGAACACCCATAGATACTGTAGCAGTACGAGCGGAAGAGCAGCAGTTTCACGTCTCGGTGACAGAAGGCAAACCTCCTTGCAATCATGTTGCCAGTTGTACATATTTTACGACACCTCTGTTCAATGTCTGCCGTATCTTTTAGGTCGTCGGTGATAATGTGACCCAAATACAGGAATTCATGCACAAATTACAGTTGATGGTTTCCGAGGAAAATTTGCGGCTCTGCAATATGCTTAAGTGATCTCGGGAGCAGCGACATGCACTGGGTCTTGGTTTCGTTGTAGATTATATCAAATTCCTCTGCATATTGGCGGCAAGTGTCGATGAGTCATTGGCGACCTTGCACTGATGGGGAAATCAGAACCATACTGTCGGCGTAACAGAGGTTGTTTATAGTTGTTTCATTGACAGTGCATCCAATTGGGAGTGAGTTCAGTTTGACGTTCAAGGTATCTGTGTACGTATTAAACAGGTATGGAGAGAGAATGACCCCTTGCCGAAGCCCATTTAGGGAGCCGAAGGAGTATGATAATATGTTACCCCATTTGACACAGAATTGCTGTATGGGGAACCAGCAATGTAAAATGCCAATTAGATATAGGGGTGTGCCCCTTTTATGCAGCTTCAGGAAGAGCTTCAGGTAGTTTACTCTGTTAAATGTTTTTCTCACATCTACAAAACAAAGGAAAACAGGAGAGGCTGATGATAGGTAGTAATTTAGCAATTTTTTCAGTATGTAGATGCAGGTGTCGGTTGAGTGGTTTGCTTTAAACCCGAACTGGTTGTCAGAGGTGTTTAGAAAAGGGCGAAGTCTCACTAGAAGAACAGACTCAAGTATCTTCGATGCAATCGTTGTGATTACAATCGGCCGGTAGTTGCCAAGGTCAGCTGTATCCTTTAGCTTGTTTTTGATTAATGGTATCAAGTGAGCTAAGAGTAGGGAGTCTGGAAGAAACCGGTGAATTATGCACGCATTGAATAGGGCAGCTAGCAAAATGTAAATTGTTGGATGGCAGAATTTGAAAGCCTCTGCAGGAAGACCATCACAGCCGGGCGTTTTATTATTAGGTAGGTTGTTTATGGCATTGCTGATGTTACCTGGTGCAATACGGTCTGCAAAATGAAATTGAATGTTGTCAGTAAGGACGTTATCTACATCCCTTCGGGAATCTTGATCATTTATGCAATTCAGGATATTGTTGAAGTGATCACCCCACATACTTGCAATAGCTTTGTCCCCGACTGCTTCCCCTACTCTCTGTGATAGCTTTTTAGTTTTGGGATTTAAGGACTGGATATCTTTCCAAAGATGAGGATAATCACCAGATTCTAAGTTTCTAGACATTGCATCGGCTCTTAGTTGTTTATCATTTAACCTTGCAGTGCTTAAGAACAAGTTTGAATTGCACTCTCGCCTGTCTCATTAGTAATGCAGTGTGCTCTTCCCTGGGGCTACCATTTTGCCTCCACAGTAAAAACATTTCTAGTGAGTATGTATACAGATCTTTAATTAATTCATTCCATCCAGGCATATTACGAGAATTACCTTGACGAAATCTATAGGCAGTCCTGCCTGAAGCAAGCATAGCAGAGATTTTGTTTGAATGGAATTCAATCAGATCCCTCCTGTGGTGGTCATTTCTACAATTTGTGTTAGTACAAAGTAAGGCGTCTGCAGGTTGAACTATTGCCTGTAACCTGATTTCCGTGGTCGCCCTAAAGAATCTGGTCTTCACTTGGTTTTTAAAATCACAGTTTACCGCTGGTGGGCTGTCAGTTGGGGGGTTCACAACAGGGAGGGATGGGGTACTAAATGACACCTGTAATGGGATGTGATCGTAACCCGTTGCAAGATCATAGTGAGTGAATATTGCAGGTCATAATAGAATCATGAAGTTGTGGAGATGTGATGCAGTGGTCCAGCCAGGAGGTTGTAATTGCATCCGCTCTATTATGCACATATGAATAGGAGGAGGGAGGGAGGAGCATTACATCACTAATTTGGAGAGCAAGATTTTGACTGAAGCAAGTAAGTTAATTATAAAATTGTTTTGTGGTGTGAGAATTAAGGTCCCGATTATACAAATGTGATCAGCAGGAGAATCATGAATAATACTGTGTAACTGAGCTAGGATCATGCAGTAATGATCAAATTTATTGTTATTTTCCCATGGCATATAAACATTAATTATTAGGATTTTAGAGTTCCCTACTGTCACTTGAAGCCCCAGCAATCTGTCACTCCTGTAGGTCATCACTTTTATCATATTGTCTAACGATTTGAGCCACAGGAAAGAAAGGCCCCCTTTTCGGGCGACCAGCTATAATTTGATCTGTAACTTGCATCGATGAAGTCGAGAAGGTTCTGAAGTCTTCAGGAATTGAATCGCAGATGGCAAGGTCATGTGGCCAGAGGAGCGTTTCTTGCAATGCAATGATGCCTTTGAAGTTTTTGCAGAACATATTTAGGACGGGAATGTTCTGCTTGAGGGCAAAACTATTCCAAGAGATAATGTTTAATGTATCCATGGCTACTCACGAAGATGGGAGATGAATGCGTTAATCATTTGGGTGGATGGGGGGTAAGCCAGGGGGAGTGGGCAGTCACTCGCCATGGGGGGTTGGCTGGCACTTGCGGTGGAAATGACCCTAGTTATAGTGTCAGTAAGTTCCCCTGGGGGTGGTTGGTCCCGGATTAGGTTATATCTTGAAACTAATATATTAGGACCAAAATTCTCGCCTTTAAGAAAAGAACGTCGAGGTGTTGAAATAGGCAGGTAATCCTGTAAGCCACTTTATGTTTACTTCTGCATGGGAGTTCGTGAGAGATGAGTAGGTCAGAGCCAGTAAGAAAATTGACTCTCTCCACTATGGCGTCTAGCGTCACCGATGAGCACAAATTGTGAATTACTATGTGCAATCTATTCTCAGGTGTCGGGCGAGGTGAAACATGAATGTTGGGCTCCGGTCCAGTGGCCAAACGAGAGGTTCTTCTCTTCTTTTCTTTTGCTTGTTTTTGTATCTGCCAGCCGCCAGAACCCCTCATGATCACTCTCATCTGCATCTACGATGGCGGGATGGGGGGGGGGGGGGTGTGAGAATTAAGGTCCCGATTATACAAATGTGATCAGCAGGAGAATCATGAATAATACTGTGTAAACTGAGCTAGGATCATGCAGTAATGATCAAATTTATTGTTATTTTCCCATGGCATATAAACATTAATTATTAGGATTTTAGAGTTCCCTACTGTCACTTGAAGCCCCAGCAATCTGTCACTCCTGTAGGTCATCACTTTTATCATATTGTCTAACGATTTGAGCCACAGGAAAGAAAGGCCCCCTTTTCGGGCGACCAGCTATAATTTGATCTGTAACTTGCATCGATGAAGTCGAGAAGGTTCTGAAGTCTTCAGGAATTGAATCGCAGATGGCAAGGTCATGTGGCCAGAGGAGCGTTCTTGCAATGCAATGATGCCTTTGAAGTTTTTTGCAGAAACATATTTAGGACGGGAATGTTCTGCTTGAGGGCAAAACTATTCCAAGAGATAATTGTTTAATGTATCCATGGCTACTCACGAAGATGGGAGATGAATGCGTTAATCATTTGGGTGGATGGGGGGTAAGCCAGGGGGAGTGGGCAGTCACTCGCCATGGGGGGTTGGCTGGCACTTGCGGTGGAAATGACCCTAGTTATAGTGTCAGTAAGTTCCCCTGGGGGTGGTTGGTCCCGGATTAGGTTATATCTTGAAACTAATATATATTAGGACCAAAATTCTCGCTTTAAGAAAAGAACGTCGAGGTGTTGAAATAGGCAGGTAATCTGTAAGCCACTTTATGTTTACTTCTGCATGGGAGTTCGTGAGAGATGAGTAGGTCAGAGCCAGTAAGAAAATTGACTCTCTCCACTATGGCGTCTAGCGTCACCGATGAGCACAAATTGTGAATTACTATGTGCAATCTATTCTCAGGTGTCGGGCGAGGTGAAACATGAATGTTGGGCTCCGGTCCAGTGGCCAAACGAGAGGTTCTCTTCTTCTGCTTGTTTGTATCTGCCAGCCGCCAGACCCCTCATGATCACTCTCATCTGCATCTACGATGGCGGGATGGGGGGGGGGGGGGGTGAGATAGGGTGGGGAGGATCACGAGGGCTGGTAATCATCACCGGAGATCTATCTTCCACCGGAGGCACTGGGGAGGGAGAAGAGGTAGGGAGACCAACAGTCCCCTCAGAACAGTCTAGAGGTGATGGTAGCACTTCAGTGCTGCTGGGAGGCGAGGAAAAACTGGATGCCGCATTCATAGGATTCTGGTGGCTATCTGTGTGATTTTCTATCGATCCCTGCACTCCTTTGATCGCATCCCAGATCTGTGTGAGATTATTTGTTTCCACCGTTTTAAGACTGTCTAGGGATTCCTGTAGTCATTTGATCACGTCCCAGATTCTTGATAATTTATCATTTGTCTCCTCGATTTTTTTCGAGTTTTTTCCAATTATTTCTGAGAGAGATTTTGCTATTTGGCAGGCATTTTCTGCCGAGTGGTACACCACAGGTAGGCTTAGGTCAGCAGGCCCCTTAGGAGGCAGATTGTAAGGGTCATCGGCGTAGATTTCCACCGAGCAGGTCCTGAACCACTTAGTGATATATGATATTTTCTTATGAGAGGACAAGTTCTTCACAGATTGCTCCTTGAGAATGCTCTCTGGTATCAGATCTTAGCATTTCGTATATGAAATGTTGATTTCCTCATCGGAGAAGGCATCACTGACAGATTGTATAGCGGACTCGACGTCGGAACGGTTCGATTGGTATTGTATAAAGTAAACACAATTGTTCGTGAGTGCGGAACTTGTGTGTGGGGCACAGGTACCGGTAGGTGCCAGGGTCACTTGCGCAACGGTTGGAGGTTGATCGGATGACATTTTTGTGGTAAGGGAAGGGTCAAGCACTAACACATACACTGCATTCTTTTAACCATTTCCCAGGACCAATAGGCCTCGAGTAGCTGTGATTTGAAAGATTTCTAAGTTACTGATGGGAGCAGAAAGAATATTAGTATATTTGGAATTGCACAACACTCTCCGGCTTACACGCCAGGTATTGCGTGGAGACACTATTAACACATTGCTTACTATAAGAGGTATAATCACCAAGGGCGAAAAACCCCTCTTTTCTGTGAAGAAACGTGAGAGACCTCCATAACGTCCGCCCCCACACATTTCTCGGTTTTGGAAGGTTAATCATTTTTGTAATTAAGCTGTATTTCAAAATTGAAAGGAGGTAAAGAAGTGTTTGATTTGAAAGATACTACTTTGTACATATTTCAGCAGTACAAACGGTGCTTTTTAATTTTGCCTCATACCTATTTTTCAATTATATGTATGTGACTTTTACTAAGGTCTAGCCATATAGTTCTAGAGATGCATATGACATTCAAGCATGGCAGTGATCTTTATTTGATTATTTGAAAAATTGTAATACTTATTTTCTTAATTTATCATGAATAAATGATGAAATAGAAAACTGATTAATTAATACTAAAAGTAAGACACAATTAGCTTTGAAGGCATTGTAAAATTTAAAATCGTTAGCCGAGGCGTATTTATTTTTAGATATCTTCTTGTAGGAGAATTCTTTATATGAAATGAGCATACAAAAGTAAGTAGGTGCATATGAAAAATTTGTATGACTATATTATTCGATAGAAAATTAGACATACGTGTTTGTGCAGAATTTCCTTTATAATCAAAGACACTGTTCACATTCATTGTTTCTTTGTTTTGTAAGTTCGTATTCATTGAATAATTGTTATGTTTTGTAACTCACCCCCTGGCTTGCAACAGGCACAATCAGTGCCAAGGCAGTCGGTTGAGTCAACCTCTCCAACACAAGTATTCCATTCGTCTGGTTTCATGCATGTTCCACCAGCACTTTCACAGGCGGGTAATTCAATACAGAGGGAAGTATCTGAAAAGATAAATATTAATTAAACAACAATAGATGTGCACAAATTGATAGTGAACTTTTGAAATGCTGTGTAGAAGATAAATATGGTATAACTAGACTTATACAGATCCCAATTTTTATAGTTTATATTTCAGTTTTATCACGTTACTTTTGAGAGTGATAGACAAATTTTGTTTGAGATATGACAAGAAAATATAGAAGATGAAAAAGATATATTACTGGGAAATCAGTATTTTAAAAGATGTTGAGTTCTCAAAAAGTAGTATAAGAACATTGTAGAGCATGAGGGATTGGAATTTCAGCTGTAAAGAAATGTATGCCTTAGTTAAGTAACCTACCATTAATACAACAGTGACAGGTTGTTTCACTGCATCCTTCTTGGTAGATATTGCCTGAGCACGAGTAGGCACTCTGGCTGTAGTAGCAGAAGCCTCCGTTGTCAGAACACTGGGTATTAGGTGTGCAATCTGAGAGTTGGAGAGAATCGAAAAAGATATTTAAGTTTAAACTAATTTCATATTATTTTATACTGTATACTTAATCTTCGACCTTAGTATTAGTACAATTTGTTGGGATATAATCATTATAAAAAATACTGCGACTTTCAAATATTGACTGTATATAAAAGTGTACTTATAATATATATATATATATATATATATATATATATATATATATATATATATATATATATATATATATATATATATGTATATATATATATGAGAATGCTGTAGATTACATATGGATATGTGTTAGCGAAGGGTAGGGATAATGCAACAAAAATCTTGTTGCACTGCATCCTTCAGGTTATTGCATCAGACTCACCCTGGCAACAAACGCAATCGTTTCCTAGGCAATGTTCTGGATATGGTACGCCAAAGCAACTTGTTGCCAAGGCAGAATCTTTCACACATGTGCCACGGTCGCCACCACATGCATCTAATTCGATACAAACATTGGGATCTGAAATGACAGATAGCAATGATATTACTAATATAAATGATAGATGCAAAGATAATATGCACAAGAATGTTGCCAAGGAACTATTTCACAGATTAGGAAGAACATTTATGTATAAGAGTTGATGAGAATTTATCTATTGCACGGATGAAGTTAAGATTTTATCATAGGATGCTTGCTCTTGCATAATAAACTATCTCAAGGTGAATCCCCTTTGAAAAGGACAAAGTTTAATCCATTGGCAGGTGATACGAAAATAGGTTTGCATTAAGAGTAGCAAAGAGTAAAGATTTTTTTAATAGAATATCTGACCTTTGGATAGAATTAGAAAGAAATTATCGTTAACATGGAGCCACCTACCTGGGAAACAACAGGAACAGGTTGCTGTACCATCACACCCATCGTCATACTGGGTTCCACTGCATACATGACCACTAGTGGTGTCGAAGCAGTAACCGCCGTTGGTCTGACAGATGGGTTTTGGTGTACAAACTGTGGATGAATGAAGTGTGAAATGAATCATTTAATTTCCATCAATTGTATTACGCTATTGACACTCTGCTGTTTTTTTTATATATCCTTTAATTTACAATTAATTTGACTTTAGGGTGAATGCTTTAAAGAATTTCGATACATCATTGAATTTAACAATAATGTAACTGAGTACAGAATAATAATAATAATAATAATAATAATAATAATAATAATAATAATAATAATAATAATAATAATAATAATAATAATAATAATAATAATAATAATAATAATATCCTTTATTTCAGCTCAGGGCCATATACATGGAATATACAAAATACAGACAGTAACATACTCAATCTAGATACATGAGACTACATGATAAAAAAAAATGATTAATCGGCACTTATCCACAAAATAGCTGAGGTAGCATAAAAGATAGTAATCATAATACTGGTTATAACAATAATAATAATGGTGGAAAAAATGCATTGAGTTATAACAGTTAGTGCACAGATTATGTAACTTAAATTTCAAGTAGAGAACTTGGGTGGTTACAGTAGTCAGGTCCAGAGGGCTAAATACGAAAATTGAATGTAAAAAAACTTTAACTGATATTAATCACAGTAATAAAGTAAAATTAAAATATCAGTAATAAATATAATAATAACAAAATCTGCAGATGTCATCTTGCCAATACAGAGATTAAGTCCTTTAGGGGACAAAGGCCTAATTTTCCCATCTTTCCCACAATTTAGATCTTGCTTTACTCCTTAGGATGCTTTGCATGAGCGAGTTGTTGCTGTTTCTCACTCGGGTTACCAGACTGGACATTGTTCGCCTAACAATGATTTTTAAATTGTCCAGGTGGTTTTCTATGTACATCCGTGTGGTGGAGTGGTAGCGGGGAGTGTTTGTGAGGCGTCTCAGAATGTCATTGTGCACAACAGTGATGCGTCTCATGGTCTCTCGAGGTATAGTTCGTCCAGAGGGAACACCATAGATACTGTAGCAGTACGAGCGGAAGAGCAGCAGTTTCACGTCTCGGTGACAGAAGGCAAACCTCCTTGCAATCATGTTGCCAGTTTGTACATATTTTACGACACCTCTGTTCAATGTCTGCCGTATCTTTTAGGTCGTCGGTGATAATGTGACCCAAATACAGGAATTCATGCACAAATTCCAGTTGATGGTTTCCGAGGAAAATTTGCGGCTCTGCAATATGCTTAAGTGATCTCGGGAGCAGCGACATGCACTGGGTCTTGGTTTCGTTGTAGATTATATCAAATTCCTCTGGCGATATTGGCGGCAAGTGTGCGATGAGTCATTGGCGACCTTGCACTGATGGGGAAAATTCAGAACCATACTGTCGGCGTAACAGAGGTTGTTTATAGTTGTTTCATTGACAGTGCATCCAATTGGGAGTGAGTTCAGTTTGACGTTCAAGGTATCTGTGTACGTATTAAACAGGTATGGAGAGAGAATGACCCCTTGCCGAAGCCCATTTAGGGAGCCGAAGGAGTATGATAATATGTTACCCCATTTGACACAGAATTGCTGTATGGGGAACCAGCAATGTAAAATGCCAATTAGATATAGGGGTGTGCCCCTTTTATGCAGCTTCAGGAAGAGCTTCAGGTAGTTTACTCTGTTAAATGTTTTTCTCACATCTACAAAACAAAGGAAAACAGGAGAGGCTGATGATAGGTAGTAGTTTAGCAATTTTTTCAGTATGTAGATGCAGGTGTCGGTTGAGTGGTTTGCTTTAAACCCGAACTGGTTGTCAGAGGTGTTTAGAAAAGGGCGAAGTCTCACTAGAAGAACAGACTCAAGTATCTTCGATGCAATCGTTGTGATTACAATCGGCCGGTAGTTGCCAAGGTCAGCTGCATCCTTTAGCTTGTTTTTGATTAATGGTATCAAGTGAACTAAGAGTAGGGAGTCTGGAAGAAACCGGTGAATTATGCACGCATTGAATAGGGCAGCTAGCAAAATGTAAATTGTTGGATGGCAGAATTTGAAAGCCTCTGCAGGAAGACCATCACAGCCGGGCGATTTATTATTAGGTAGGTTGTTTATGGCATTGCTGATGTTACCTGGTGTAATACGGTCTGCAAAATGAAATTGAATGTTGTCAGTAAGGACGTTATCTACATCCCTTCGGGAATCTTGATCATTTATGCAATTCAGGATATGTTGAAGTGATCACCCCACAATACTTGCAATAGCTTTGTCCCCGACTGCTTCCCCTACTCTCTGTGATAGCTTTTTAGTTTTGGGATTTAAGGACTGGATATCTTTCCAAAGATGAGGATAATCACCAGATTCTAAGTTTCTAGACATTGCATCGGCTCTTAGTTGTTTATCATTTAACCTTGCAGTGCTTAAGAACAAGTTTGAATTGCACTCTCGCCTGTCTCATTAGTAATGCACTGTGCTCTTCCCTGGGGCTACCATTTTGCCTCCACAGTAAAAACATTTCTAGTGAGTATGTATACAGATCTTTAATTAATTCATTCCATCCAGGCATATTACGAGAATTACCTTGACGAAATCTATAGGCAGTCCTGCCTGAAGCAAGCATAGCAGAGATTTTGTTTGAATGGAATTCAATCAGATCCCTCCTGTGGTGGTCATTTCTACAATTTGTGTTAGTACAAAGTAAGGCGTCTGCCGGTTGAACTATTGCCTGTAACCTGATTTCCGTGGTCGCCCTAAAGAATCTGGTCTTCACTGGGTTTTTAAAATCACAGTTTACCGCTGGTGGGCTGTCAGTTGGGGGGTTCACAGCAGGGAGGGATGGGGTACTAAATGACACCTGTAATGGGATGTGATCGTAACCCGTTGCAAGATCATAGTGAGTGAATATTGCAGTCATAATAGAATCATGAAGTTGTGGAGATGTGATGCAGTGGTCCAGCCGAGGAGGTTGTAATTGCATCCGCTATTATGCACATATGAATAGGAGGAGGGAGGGAGGAGCATTACATCACTAATTTGGAGAGCAAGATTTTGACTGAAGCAAGTAAGTTAATTATAAAATTGTTTTGTGGTGTGAGAATTAAGGTCCCGATTATACAAATGTGATCAGCAGGAGAATCATGAATAATACTGTATAACTGCCCTAGGATCATACAGTAATGATCAAATTTATTGTTATTTTCCCATGGCATATAAACATTAATTATTAGGATTTTAGAGTTCCCTACTGTCACTTGAAGCCCCAGCAATCTGTCACTCCTGTAGGTCATCACTTTTATCATATTGTCTAACGATTTGAGCCATAGGGAAGAAAGGGCCCCTTTCGGGCGACCAGCTATAATTTGATCTGTAACTTGCATTGATGAAGTCGGGAAGGTTCTGAAGTCTTCATGAATTGAATCGCAGATGGCAAGGTCATGTGGCCAGAGGAGCGTTTCTTGCAATGCAATGATGCCTTTGAAGTTTTTGCAGAAAATATTTAGGACGGGAATGTTCTGCTTGAGGGCAAAACTATTCCAAGAGATAATGTTTAATGTATCCATGGCTACTGACGAAGATGGGAGATGAATGCGCTAATCATTTTGGGTTTGGGTGGATGGGGGTAAGCCAGGGGGAGTGGGCAGTTCACTCGGCCATGGGGGGTTGGCTGGCACTTGCCCCCGGTGGAAATTTGACCCTTAGTTATAGTGTCAGTAAGTTCCCCTGGGGGTGGTTGGTCCCGGATTAGGTTATATCTTGAAACTAATATATTAGGACCAAAATTCTCGCCTTTAAGAAAAGAACGTCGAGGTGTTGAAATAGGCAGGTAATCCTGTAAGCCACTTTATGTTTACTTCTGCATGGGAGTTCGTGAGAGATGAGTAGGTCAGAGCCAGTAAGAAAATTGACTCTCTCCACTATGGCGTCTAGCGTCACCGATGAGCACATATTGTGAATTACTATGTGACATCTATTCTCAGGTGTCGGGCGAGGTGAAACATGAATGTTGGGCTCCGGTCCAGTGGCCAAACGAGAGGTTCTTCTCTTCTTTCTGCTTGTTTGTATCTGCCAGCCGCCAGACCCCTCATGATCACTCTCATCTGCATCTGCGATGGCGGGATGGGGGGGGGAGGGGGGGGGGGGGGGGGGGGAGGTGAGATAGGGTGGGGAGGATCACGAGGGCTGGTAATCATCACCGGAGATCTATCTTCCACCGGAGGCACTGGGGAGGGAGAAGAGGTAGGGAGACCAACAGTCCCCTCAGAACAGTCTAGAGGTGATGGTAGCACTTCAGTGCTGCTGGGAGGCGAGGAAAAACTGGATGCCGCATTCATAGGATTCTGGTGGCTATCTGTGAGATTTTCTATCGATCCCTGCACTCCTTTGATCGCATCCCAGATCTGTGTGAGATTATTTGTTTCCACCGTTTTAAGACTGTCTAGGGATTCCTGTAGTCATTTGATCACGTCCCAGATTCTTGATAATTTATCATTTGTCTCCTCGATTTTTTCCGAGTTTTTAGCAATTATTTCTGAGAGAGATTTTGCTGTTTGGAAGGCATTTTCTGCCGTGTGGTACACTGCAGGTAGGCTTAGGTCAGCAGGCCCCTTTGGAGGCAGAATGTAAGGGTCATTGGCGTAGATTTCCACCGAGCAGGTCCTTAGCCACTTAGCGATATATGACATTTCTTATGAGAGGACAAGTTCTTCACAGATCGCTCCTTGAAAATGCTCTCTGGTATCAGATCTTAGCATTTCGTATATGCAATGTTGATTTCCTCATCGGAGAAGGCATCACTGACAGATTGTATAGCGGACTCGACGTCGGAACGGTTCGATTGGTATTGTATAAAGTAAAGACAATTGTTCGTGAGTACGGAACTTGTGTGTGGAGCACAGGTACCGGTAGGTGCCAGGGTCACTTGCGCAACGGTTGGAGGTTGGTCGGATGACATTTTTGTGGTAAGGGAAGGGTCAAGCACTAACACATACACTGCATTCTTTTACCTATTTCCCAGGACCAATAGGCCTCGAGTAGCTGTGATTTGAAAGATTTCTAAGTTACTGATTGGAGCAGACAGTTTTCTATTTCATCATTTATTCATGATAAATTAAGAAAATAAGTATTACAATTTTTCAAATAATCAAATAAAGATCACTGCCATGCTTGAATGTCATATGCATCTCTAGAACTATATGGCTAGACCTTAGTAAAAGTCACATACATATAATTGAAAAATAGGTATCAGGCAAAATTAAAAAGCACTGTTTGTACTGCTGAAATATGTACAAAGTAGTATCTTTCAAATCAAACACTTCTTTACCTCCTTTCAATTTTGAAATACAGCTTAATTACGAAAATGATTAACCTTCCAAAACCGAGAAATGTGTGGGGGCGGACGTTTTGGAGGTCTCTCGCGTTTCTTCACAGAAAAGAGGGGTTTTTCGCCCTTGGTGATTATACCTCTTATAGTAAGCAATGTGTTAATAGTGTCTCCACGCAATACCTGGCGTGTAAGCCGGAGAGTGTTGTGCAATTGCAAATATACTAATATACTAATTGCACAACACTCTCCGGCTTACACGCCAGGTATTGCGTGGAGACGCTATTAACACATTGCTTACTATAAGAGGTATAATCACCAAGGGCGAAAAACCCCTCTTTTCTGTGAAGAAACGCGAGAGACCTCCAAAACGTCCGCCCCCACACATTTCTCGGTTTTGGAAGGTTAATCATTTTCGTAATTAAGCTGTATTTCAAAATTGAAAGGAGGTAAAGAAGTGTTTGATTTGAAAGATACTACTTTGTACATATTTCAGCAGTACAAACAGTGCTTTTTAATTTTGCCTGATACCTATTTTTCAATTATATGTATGTGACTTTTACTAAGGTCTAGCCATATAGTTCTAGAGATGCATATGACATTCAAGCATGGCAGTGATCTTTATTTGATTATTTGAAAAATTGTAATACTTATTTTCTTAATTTATCATGAATAAATGATGAAATAGAAAACTGATTAATTATTACTAAAAGTAAGACACAATTAGCTTTGAAGGCATTGTAAAATCTAAAATCGTTAGCCGAGGCGTATTTATTTTTAGATATCTTCTTGTAAGAGAATTCTTTATATGAAATGAGCATACAAAAGTAAGTAGGTGCATATGAAAAATTTGTATGACTATATTATTCGATAGAAAATTAGACATACGTGTTTGTGCAGAATTTCCTTTATAATCAAAGACACTGTTCACATTCATTGTTTCCTTGTTTTGTAAGTTCGTATTCATTGAATAATTGTTATGTTTTGTAACTCACCCCCTGGCTTGCAACAGGCACAATCAGTGCCAAGGCAGTCAGTTGAGTCAACCTCTCCAACACAAGTATTCCATTCGTCTGGTTTCATGCATGTTCCACTAGCACTTTCACAGGCGGGTAATTCAATACAGAGGGAAGTATCTGAAAAGATAAATAACAATTAAACAACAATAGATGTGCACAATTTGATAGTGAACTTTTGAAATGCTGTGTAGAAGATAAATATGGTATAACTAGACTTATACAGATCCCAATTTTTATAGTTTATATTTCAGTTTTATCACGTTACTTTTGAGAGTGATAGACAAATTTTGTTTGAGATATGACAAGAAAATATAGAAAATGAAAAAGATATATTTCTGGGAAATCAGTATTTTAAAAGATGTTGAGTTCTCAAAAAGTAGTATAAGAACATTGTAGAGCATGAGGGATTGGAATTTTAGCTGTAAAGAAATGAATGCCTTAGTTAAGTAACCTACCATTAATACAACAGTGACAGGTTGTTTCACTGCATCCTTCTTGGTAGATATTGCCTGAGCACGAGTAGGCACTCTGGCTGTAGTAGCAGAAGCCTCCGTTGTCAGAACACTGGGTATTAGGTGTGCAATCTGAGAGTTGGAGAGAATCGAAAGAGAGATTTAAGTTTAAACTAATTTCATATTATTTTATACTGTATACTAAATCTTCGACCTTAGTATTAGTACAATTTGTTTGGATATAATCATTACAAAAAACTACTTCGACTTTCAAATATTGACTGTATATAAAAGTGTACTATGTAATATATATATATATATATATATATATATATATATATATATTATATATATATATATATATATATATATATATATATATATATATATATATATATACATATATATATATATATATATATATATATATATACATATATATATATATATACATATATAATATACATATATATATATATATATATATATACAATATATATATATATAATATATATATATATATATATATATATATATGTATATATATGAGAATGCTGTAGATTATATATGGATATGTGTTAGCGAAGGGTAGGGATAATGCAACATAAATCTTGTTGCACTGCATCCTTCAGGTTAGTGCATCAGACTCACCCTGGCAACAAACGCAATCGTTTCCTAGGCAATGTTCTGGATATGGTACGCCAAAGCAACTTGTTGCCAAGGCAGAATCTTTCATACATGTGCCACGGTCGCCACCACATGCATCTAATTCGATACAAACATTGGGATCTGAAATGACAGATAGCAATTATATTACTAATATAAATAAAAAGATAGATGCAATATAATATGCACAAGAATGTTACCAAGGAACTATTTCACAGATTAGGAAGAACATTTATGTATAAGAGTTGATGAGAATTTATCTATTGCACAGATGAAGTTAAGATTTTATCATAGGATGCTTGCTCTTGCATAATAAACTATCTCAAGGTGAATCCCCTTTGAAAAGGAGAAAGTTTAATCCATTGGAAAGGTGATAAGAAAATAGGTTTGCATTAAGAGAAGCAAGGAGGAAAGTTTTTTTTAATAGAATATCTGACCTTTGGATAGAATTAGAAAAAAATTATCGTTAACATGGAGCCACCTACCTGGGAAACAACAGGAACAGGTTGCTGTACCATCACACCCATCGTCATACTGGGTTCCACTGCATACATGACCACTAGTGGTGTCGAAGCAGTAACCGCCGTTGGTCTGACAGATGGGTTTTGGTGTACAAACTGTGGATGAATGAAGTGTGAAATGTATAATTTAATTTCCATCAATTGCATTACTCTATTGACACTCTGCTGTTTTTTATATATCCTTTAATTTTAAATTTAATTTGACTTTAGGGTGATTGCTTTAAATAGAATTTGGATACATCATTGAATTTAACAATAATGTAACTGAGTACAGAATAATAATAATAATAATAATAATAATAATAATAATAATAATAATAATAATAATAATAATAATAATAATATCCTTTATTTCAGCTCAGGGCCATATACATGTAATATATAAAATACAGACAGTAACATACACAATCTAGATACATGAGACGACATGATAAAAAAAAAAGAATAATCGGTGTTAGTGCACAGATTGTATAACTTAAATCTCAACTAGAGACCTTGGGTGGTTACAGTAGTCAGGTCCAGAGGGCTAAATACGAAAATTGAATGTAAAAAAAACTTTAACTTGATATTAATCACAGTAATAAAGAAAAATTAAAATATCAGCAATAAATATAATAATGACAAAATCTCCATAAGTCTTTTAGGGGACAAAGGCCTCATTTTCCCATCTTTCCCACAATTTAGATCTTCTTGCTTCACTCCTTAGAATGCTTTGTATGAGCGAGTTGTTGCTGTTTCTCACTCGGGTTACCAGACAGGACACTGTTCGCCAAACAGTGAATTTTAAATTGTCCAGGTGGTTTTCTATGAACATCTGTGTGGCGGAGTGGTAGCGGGGAGTGTTTGTGAGGCGTCTCAGAATGTCATTGTGCACAACAGTGATGCGTCTCATGGTCTCTCGGGTATAGTTCGTCCAGAGGGAACACCCATAGATACTGTAGCAGTACGAGCGGAAGAGCAGCAGTTTCACGTCTCGGTGACAGAAGGCAAACCTCCTTGCAATCATGTTGCCAGTTGCACATAATTTACGACGCCTCTGTTCAATGTCTGCTGTATCTTTTAGGTTGTCGGTGATAATGGGACCCAAATACAGGAACTCATGCACAAATTCCAGCTGATGGTTTCCGAGGAAAATTTGTTCCTCTGCAATATGCTTAAGTGATCTCGGGAGCTGCGACATGCACTGGGTCTTGGATTCGTTGTAGATTATGTCAAATTCCTCTGCATATTGGCGGCAAGTGTCGATGAGTCATTGGAGACCTTGCACTGATGGGGAAATCAGAACCATATTGTCGGCGTAACAGAGGTTGTTTATAGTTGTTTCATTGACAGTGCATCCAATTGGGAGTGAGTTCAGTTTGACGTTCAAGGTAGCTGTGTACGTATTAAACAGGTATGGAGAGAGAATGACCCCTTGCCGAAGCCCATTTAGGGAGCCGAAGGAGTATGATAATATGTTACCCCATTTGACACAGAATTGCTGTATGGGGAACCAGCAATTTAAAATGCCAATTAGATATAGGGGTGTGCCCCTTTTATGCAGCTTCAGGAAGAGCTTCAGGTAGTTTACTCTGTTAAATGTTTTTCTCACATCTACAAAACAAAGGAAAACAGGAGAGGCTGATGATAGGTAGTAGTTTAGCAATTTTCTCAGTATGCAGATGCAGGTGTCGGTTGAGTGGTTTGCTTTAAATCCAAACTGTTGTCAGAGGTGTTTAGAAAAGGGCGAAGTCTCACTAGAAGAACAGACTCAAGTATCTTCGATGCAATCGCTGTGATTACAATCGGCCGGTAGTTGCCAAGGTCAGCTGCATCCTTTAGCTTGTTTTTTTGTTATGGGTATCAAGTGAACTAAGAGTAGGGAGTCTGGAAGAAACCGGTGAATTATGCACGCATTGAATAGGGCAGCTAGCAAAATGTAAATTGTTAGATGGCAGAATTTGAAAGCCTCTGCAGGAAGACCATCACAGCCGGGCGATTTATTATTAGGTAGGTTGTTTATGGCATTGCTGATGTTACCTGGTGTAATACGGTCTGCAAAATGAAATTGAATGTTGTCAGTAAGGACGTTATCTACATCCCTTCGGGAATCTTGATCATTTATGCAATTCAGGATATTGTTGAAGTGATCACCCCACATACTTGCAATAGCTTTGTCCCCGACTGCTTCCCCTACTCTCTGTGATAGCTTTTTAGTTTTGGGATTTAAGGACTGGATATCTTTCCAAAGATGAGGATAATCACCAGATTCTAAGTTTCTAGACATTGCATCGGCTCTTAGTTGTTTATCATTTAACCTTGCAGTGCTTAAGAACAAGTTTGAATTGCACTCTCGCCTGTCTCATTAGTAATGCAGTGTGCTCTTCCCTGGGGCTACCATTTTGCCTCCACAGTAAAAACATTTCTCGTGAGTATGTATACAGATCTTTAATTAAGTCATTCCATCCAGGCATATTACGAGAATTACCTTGACGAAATCTAAAGGCAGTCCTGCCTGAAGCAAGCATAGCAGAGAGATTTTGTTCGAATAGAATTCAATCAGATCCCTCCTGTGGTGGTCATTTCTACAATTTGTGTTAGTACAAAGTAAGGCGTCTGCAGGTTGAACTATTGCCTGTAACCTGATTTCCGTGGTCGCCCTAAAGAATCTGGTCTTCACTTGGTTTTTAAAATCACAGTTTACCGCTGGTGGGCTGTCAGTTGGGGGGTTCACAACAGGGAGGGATGGGGTACTAAATGACACCTGTAATGGGATGTGATCGTAACCCGTTGCAAGATCATAGTGAGTGAATATTGCAGGTCATAATAGAATCATGAAGTTGTGGAGATGTGATGCAGTGGTCCAGCCAGGAGGTTGTAATTGCATCCGCTCTATTATGCACATATGAATAGGAGGAGGGAGGGAGGAGCATTACATCACTAATTTGGAGAGCAAGATTTTGACTGAAGCAAGTAAGTTAATTATAAAATTGTTTTGTGGTGTGAGAATTAAGGTCCCGATTATACAAATGTGATCAGCAGGAGAATCATGAATAATACTGTGTAACTGCCCTAGGATCATGCAGTAATGATCAAATTTATTGTTATTTTCCCATGGCATATAAACATTAATTATTAGGATTTTAGAGTTCCCTACTGTCACTTGAAGCCCCAGCAATCTGTCACTCCTGTAGGTCATCACTTTTATCATATTGTCTAACGATTTGAGCCATAGGGAAGAAAGGCCCCCTTTCGGGCGACCAGCTATAATTTGATCTGTAACTTGCATCGATGAAGTCGAGAAGGTTCTGAAGTCTTCAGGAATTGAATCGCAGATGGCAAGGTCATGTGGCAAGGGGAGCGTTTCTTGCAATGCAATGATGCCTTTGAAGTTTTTGCAGAACTTATTTAGGACGGGAATGTTCTGCTTGAGGGTAAAACTATTCCAAGAGATAATGTTTAATGTATCCATGGCTACTCACGAAGATGGGAGATGAATGCGTTAATCATTTGGGTGGATGGGGGGTAAGCCAGGGGGAGTGGGCAGTCACTCGCCATGGGGGGTTGGCTGGCACTTGCGGTGGAAATGACCCTAGTTATAGTGTCAGTAAGTTCCCCTGGGGGTGGTTGGTCCCGGATTAGGTGATATTTTGAAACTAATATATTAGGAAACGTCGAGGTGTTGAAATAGGCAGGTAATCCTGTAAGCCACTTTATGTTTACTTCTGCATGGGAGTTCGTGAGAGATGAGTAGGTCAGAGCCAGTAAGAAACTTGACTCTCACCACTATGGCGTCTAGCGTCACCGATGAGCACAAATTGTGAATTACTATGTGACATCTATTCTCAGGTGTCGGGCGAGGTGAAACATGAATGTTGGGCTCCGGTCCAGTGGCCAAACGAGAGGTTCTTCTCTTCTTTCTGCTTGTTTGTATCTGCCAGCCGCCAGACCCCTCATGATCACTCTCATCTGCATCTACGATGGGGGGATGGGGGGTGGTGAGATAGGGTGGGGAGGATCACGAGGGCTGGTAATCATCACCGGAGATCTATCTTCCACCGGAGGCACTGGGGAGGGAGAAGAGGTAGGGAGACCAACAGTCCCCTCAGAACAGTCTAGAGGTGATGGTAGCACTTCAGTGCTGCTGGGAGGCGAGGAAAAACTGGATGCCGCATTCATAGGATTCTGGTGGCTATCTGTGCGATTTTCTATCGATCCCTACACTCCTGTGATCGCATCCCAGATCTGTGTTGGATTATTTGTTTCCACCGTTTTAAGACTGTCTAGGGATTCCTGTAGTCCTTTGATCACGTCCCAGATTCTTGATAATTTACCATTTGTCTCCTTGATTTTTTCCGAATATTTTCCAATTATTTCTGAGAAAGATTTTGCTATTTGGCAGGCATTTTCTGCCGAGTGGTACACCACAGGTAGGCTTAGGTCAGCAGGCCCCTTAGGAGGCAGATTGTAAGGGTCATCGGCGTAGATTTCCACCGAGCAGGTCCTGAACCACTTAGTGATATATGATATTTTCTTATGAGAGGACAAGTTCTTCACAGATTGCTCCTTGAGAATGCTCTCTGGTATCAGATCTTAGCATTTCGTATATGCAATGTTGATTTCCTCATCGGAGAAGGCATCACTGACAGATTGTATAGCGGACTCGACGTCGGAATAAAGTAAACACAATTGTTCGTGAGTGCGGAACTTGTGTGTGGGGCACAGGTACCGGTAGGTGCCAGGGTCACTTGCGCAACGGTTGGAGGTTGGTCGGATGACATTTTTGTGGTAAGGGAAGGGTCAAGCACTAACACATACACTGCATTCTTTTACCCATTTCCCAGGACCAATAGGCCTCGAGTAGCTGTGATTTGAAAGATTTCTAAGTTACTGATTGGAGCAGAAAGAATAGTATATCTGCAATTACACAACACTCTCCGGCTTACACGCCAGGTATTGCGTGGAGACACTATTAACACATTGCTTACTATAAGAGGTATAATCACCAAGGGCGAAAAACCCTCTCTGTGAAGAAACGCGAGAGACCTCCAAAACGTCCGCCCCCACACATTTCTCGGTTTTGGAAGGTTAATCATTTTCGTAATTAAGCTGTATTTCAAAATTGAAAGGAGGTAAAGAAGTGTTTGATTTGAAAGATACTACTTTGTACATATTTCAGCAGTACAAACAGTGCTTTTTAATTTTGCCTGATACCTATTTTTCAATTATATGTATGTGACTTTTACTAAGGTCTAGCCATATAGTTCTAGAGATGCATATGACATTCAAGCATGGCAGTGATCTTTATTTGAATTATTTTTGAAAAAAATTGTAATACTTATTTTCTTAATTTATCATGAATAAATGATGAAATAGAAAACTGATTAATTAATACTAAAAGTAAGACACAATTAGCTTTGAAGGCATTGTAAAATTTAAAATCGTTAGCCGAGGCGTATTTATTTTTATATATCTTCTTGTAAGAGAATTCTTTATATGAAATGAGCATACAAAAGTAAGTAGGTGCATATGAAAAATTTGTATGACTATATTATTCGATAGAAAATTAAACATACGTGTTTGTGCAGAATTTCCTTTATAATCAAAGACACTGTTCACATTCATTGTTTCCTTGTTTTGTAAGTTCGTATTCATTGAATAATTGTTATGTTTTGTAACTCACCCCCTGGCTTGCAACAGGCACAATCAGTGCCAAGGCAGTCAGTTGAGTCAACCTCTCCAACACAAGTATTCCATTCGTCTGGTTTCATGCATGTTCCACCAGCACTTTCACAGGCGGGTAATTCAATACAGAGGGAAGTATCTGAAAAGATAAATAACATTTAAACAACAATAGATGTGCACAATTTGATAGTGAACTTTTGAAATGCTGTGTAGAAGATAAATATGGTATAACTAGACTTATACAGATCCCAATTTTTATAGTTTATATTTCAGTTTTATCACGTTACTTTTGAGAGTGATAGACAAATTTTGTTTGAGATATGACAAGAAAATATAGAAAATGAAAAAGATATATTTCTGGGAAATCAGTATTGTAAAAGATGTCGAGTTCTCAAAAAGTAGTATAAGAACATTGTAGAGCATGAGGGATTGGAATTTCAGCTGTAAAGAAATGAATGCCTTAGTTAAGTAACTTACCATTAATACAACAGTGACAGGTTGTTTCACTGCATCCTTCTTGGTAGATATTGCCTGAGCACGAGTAGGCACTCTGGCTGGAGTAGCAGAAGCCTCCGTTGTCAGAACACTGGGTGTTAGGTGTGCAATCTGAGAGTTGGAGAGAATCGAAACAGATATTTAAGTTTAAACTAATTTCATATTATTTTATACTGTATACTTAATCTTCGACCTTAGTATCAGTACAATTTGTTTGGATATAATCATTATAAAAAATACTGCGACTTTCAAATATTAACTGTATATAAAAGTGTACTATATATATATATATATATATATATATATATATATATATATATAATATATATATATATATATATATGTATATGTATATATATATATGAGAATGCTGTAAATTACATATGGATATGTGTTAGCGAAGGGTAGGGATAATGCAAACAAAAAATTCTTGTTTTGCACTGCAATCCTTCAAGTGGTTAGTGCATCAGACTCACCCTGGCAACAAACGCCCCCCCATCGTTTCCTAGGCAATGTTAGGGATATGGTACGCCAAAGCAACTTGTTGCCAAGGCAGAATCTTTCACACATGTACCACGGTCGCCACCACATGCATCTAATTCGATACAAACATTGGGATCTGAAATGACAGATAGCAATGATATTACTAATACAAATGATAGATACAGAGATAATATGCACAAGAATGTTGCCAAGGAAGTATTTCACAGATTAGGAAGAACATTTATGTATAAGAGTTGATGATAATTTATCTATTGCACAGATGAAGTTAAGATTTTATCATAGGATGCTTGCTCTTGCATAATAAACTATCTCAAGACGAATCCCCTTTGAAAAGGACAAAGTTTAATCCATTGGAAGGTGATAAGAAAATAGGTTTGCATTAAGAGAAGCAAGGAGGAAAATTTTTTTTAATAGAATACCTGACCTTTGGATAGAATTAGAAAGAAATTATCGTTAACATGGAGCCACCTACCTGGGAAACAACAAGAACAGGTTGCTGTACCATCACACCCATCGTCATACTGGGTTCCACTGCATACATGACCACTAGTGGTGTCGAAGCAGTAACCGCCGTTGGTCTGACAGATGGGTTTTGGTGTACAAACTGTGGATGAATGAAGTGTGGAATGTATAATTTAATTTCCATTAATTGTATTACGCTATTGGCACTCTGCTGTTGTTGTTTTTATATATCCTTTAATTTTACAACTAATTTGACTTTGGGATGAGTGCTTTAAATAGAATTTCGATACATCATTGAATTAAACAACAATGTAACTGAGTACAGAATAATAAACAACAAATAATAGAGTACTCGGTTTTGGAAGGTTAATCATTTTCGTAATTATACTGTATTTAAAATTAAAAGGAGATAAAGAAGTGCTTGATTTGAAAGATACTACTTTGGACATATTTTAGCTGTACAAACAAAGCTTTTTAATTTTGCCCAGTACATATTTTTCAATTATATGTATGTGACTTTTACTGAGGTCTAGCCATATAGTTTTATTTGCCATTCCAGCATGGCAATTTTTCTTTATGGTGATTATTTGGAAAATTGTTATACTTATTTTATTATTGTATTATGAATAAATGATGAAATAGAAAACCGATTAATTAATACTAAAAGTAAGAAACGATAAGCTTTGAAGGCATTGTAAAATTCAAAATCGTGAGCCGAGGCGTATTTATTTTTAGATAGTTTCTTGTAAGAGAATTCTTTATATGAAATGAGCATACAAAAGTAAGTAGGTGCATATGAAAAATTTGTGTGACTATATTATTCGATAGAAAATTAGACATACATGTGTTAGTGCAGAATTTCCTTTACATTCAAAGACACTGTTCACATTCATTGTTCCTTGTTTTGTAAGTTCGTATTCATTGAATAATTGTTATTTTTTGTAACTCACCCCCTGGCTTGCAACAGGCACAATCAGTGCCAAGGCAGTCAGTTGAGTCAACCTCTCCAACACAAGTATTCCATTCGTCTGGTTTCATGCATGTTCCACCAGCATTTTCACAGTTGGGTAATTCAATACAGAGGGAAGTATCTGAAAAGATGAATAACAATTAAACAACAATAGATGTGCACAATTTAATGGTGAACTTTTGAAATGCTGTGTATAAGATAAATATGGTATAACTAGACTTTTACAGATCCTAATTTTTATAGTTTATATTTCAGTTTTATCACGTTTCGTTTGAGAGTGATAGGAAAAGTTTGTGTGTTTGAGATATGACAAGAAAATAGGCAAAATGAAAAAGATATATTTCTGGGAAATCAGTATTTTAAAAGATGTTGAGTTCTCAAAAAGTAGTATAAGAACATTGTAGAGCATGAGGGATTGGAATTTCAGCTGTAAAGAAATGAATGCCTTAGTTAAGTAACTTACCATTAATGCAACAATGACAGGTTGCTTCACTGCATCCTTCTTGGTAGATATTGCCTGAGCATGAGTAGGCACTCTGGCTGTAGTAGCAGAAGCCTCCGTTGTCAGAACACTGGGTGTTAGGTGTGCAATCTGAGAGTTGGAGAGAACCGAAAGAGAGATTTAAGTTTAAACTAATTTCATATTATTTTATACTGTATACTTAATCTTCGACCTTAGTATTAGTACAATTTGTTTGGATATAATCATTATAAAAAATACTGCGACTTTCAAATATTGACTGTATATAAAAGTGTACTATGTATATATATATATATATATATATATATATATATATATATATATATATATATATATATATATATATATGTATATATATATATGTATATATATATGATATATATATATCATATATATATATATCTATATACATATATATACATATATATATAATATATATTTTCTACATGTATATACCATATCATATATATATATTTATACATATGTATATATATATGTATATATATATCTATATATCTATATATATATATATATATATATATATATATATACTATACATATATATATATATATATATATATATATATATATATAATATATATATATATATATATATATATATATATATATATGTGTGTGTGTGTGTGTGTGTGTGTGTGTGTGTGTGTGTGTGTGTGTGTGTGTGTGTGTATGAGAATGTTGTAGATTATATATGGATATATGTTAGAGAAGGGTCGGGATAATGCAACAAAAATCTTGTTGCACTGCATCCTTCAGGTTAGTGCATCAGACTCACCCTGGCAACAAACGCAATCGTTTCCTAGGCAATGTTCTGGATATGGTACGCCAAAGCAACTTGTTGCCAAGGCAGAATCTTTCACACATGTGCCACGGTCGCCACCACATGCATCTAATTCGATACAAACATTGGGATCTGAAATGACAGATAGCAATGATATTACTAATACAAATGATAGATGCAAAGATAATATGCGCAAGAATGTTGCCAAGGAAGTATTTCACAGATTACGAAGAACATTTTGTATGAGTGGAGGAGATTTTTATCTATTGCACAGATGAAGTCTAGATTTTATCATGCATATGCTCCTCCATGGCAAAATATCTCAAGACGAATCCCCTTTGAAAAGAACAAAGTTTAATTCATTAGCAGGTGATGAGAGAAGCAAAGAGAAGAGTTTTTTTAAATAAAAACTCAGACCTTTGGATAGAATTAGAAAGAAATTATCGTTAACATGGAGCCACCTACCTGGGAAACAACAAGAACAGGTTGCTGTACCATCACACCCATCGTCATACTGGGTTCCACTGCATACATGACCACTAGTGGTGTCGAAGCAGTAACCTCCATTGTTCGTGCAGATGGGTTTTGGTGTACAAACTGAAGTTGGATGAAGTGTGAAAAGTATAATTTAATTGTCATGAATTGTAATATGCCACGGTCACCGTGCTGTTGTTTTTTAAATGTTCTTTAATTTCACAATTTATTTGACTTTGGTGTGAGTGCTTTAAAGAAATGTTGGAAACTTCATTGAATTAAACAATAATGCAACTGAGTTCAGATTAATAAAAAAAAAATACAGTATTCAGTTTTGGAATGTTAATCATTTTTGTAATTATACTGTATTTTAAGATTGAAAGGAGATAAAGAAGTGTTTGATATGAAAGCTGCTAGTTTGTACATATTTTAGCAGTACAAGCTGTGGTTTATCATTTTGACCCATACTTTTTTTTTTTAATTATATGTGTGTGACTTTTATCGAGGTCTATCTCTATAGTTTTAGAGATGCATATGCCATTCGAGCATGGCAATTTTTCTTTATTGTGATTAATTAGAAAATTATAATACTTATTTTCTTGATTTATTATAAATGAATGATAACACAGAAATTTGAGTAATTAATACCAAAAGTAAGAGACGATTAGTTGTGAAGGCATTGTGCAATTTCAAATCCTTAGCTGAGTTATATTCAATTTAATTTAATTATGCTCATTCTAAAATGCTATTGTCACTCTACTGCTGTCTCTTATGTATCCTTTAATCTTAATCTGCATTGACTTTGTGGCGAGTGCCTTAAAGAAATTTCGGAAACATCATAGAATTAAAAAATGATTTTAAGACACTACAGAATTATAAAAATTGCATATAATATTCAGTCTTGAAAGGGAAGTCCTTTTAGTAATCTTATTTAAGTGAAAATGTGATGAAAAGACTTTGAAATGATAGCTTCTTCTTCACTGTTTCTAATTGGGAAACTGGGTATATGATTTTGCCAAATATTTATTTTTCCATTTCACCGAGGTATCTTGCTTCTGTTCTAGAGATAAGTAGGCCATACATTCATAGCAAATGCTCTTCTTTGTTACAGCAATTTGGAAATTGTTGTCATACCGAAAACCTTTTTCAGCTTAGAAAACAATTGCCAGTTTGAAATTTTTAGGTTATGTTAGTATTTTAGATATTTTCATATAATAGAATCACTTATGAGCCGTGGACATATAATAAGGAAATGGGCTTATAGAAAATACTTGTGACACTAAACATAAACATTCATCCAGAAGCACAGAACTCCTTTTGCAATTAAATATACTGTGCATTTATTGTCTCCGACCTTTGAAAGCTCTCTTTTATCTGAGCATTCTTTTCTCTGCAACTCACCTCCTGGCTTGCAACAGGCACAATCAGTGCCAAGGCAGGTAGTTGAGTCAACTGAGCCATTGCAAGTTGTCCAGCTTGTTCGTTTCAGGCACGATCCGCCAGCGCTCTCACAATTAGGTAATTTGATACAGATGGAAGTATCTGAAAAGACAAACGGGAGTTACAACGGGTATTCTGACACCAGTAGTTCCTTGTTGGACGAGTGGGTTACGTACTCACATATCGATTTGGTAGTCCCGGTTCGATTCCCTGCTCTGCCAAACTGGAACCAGAGGAATTTGTTTCTGGTGATAGGAAGTTGATTTCTCTATATAATGTGGTTCTGATCCCACAGTAAGCTGTAGGTCCCGTTGCTAGGTAACCAGTTGGTTCCTATCCACGTAGAAATATCTAATCCTTCGGGCCAGCCCTAGGAGAGCTGTTAATCAGCTCAGTGGTCTGGTTAAACTAAGATATACATAACTTTTCTAACACCAGATTTACTCACAGATAAGGGGATCAGTTTGTACCATATACATTTGATTTTTTATCCTGCATCATTTGAGACTGATAGGTATAATGCAGAAGCTCTGTGACATTCCAGCATAAAATTTTTGCAGTGAGAGGAAAAGTTTCTTTCTTGAGATTTGACAAGAAAATAGGCAGAGAATTTTGAATCACTATTTTAACGGTCGTAGAGCTTTCAATAGTAAAGATAAGTAACTTGTAGTATTTGAAACATTGAGATTTCAATTTCCCCCGAAAAAAGAAAGAAAGAAATGAAGGCTTTGGTAAGTGACCTACCAGAAACACAGCAGTAACATTGAGATTCAGTGCATCCTTGTTTGTAGATAGTGCCTGAGCAAGAGTAGGTACTCTGGTTGTTGTAACAGTAACCACTAGCAGCAGTGCACTGCTGATTTCGCGTACAATCTAAAAATTCGAGAGAAAGTAAAGTTTAATATAAGTTTTAACATTATTTCATGTTATTGTTAATCATACACATAATCCTTGGTGTTTACAGCTGTCATTGTATCTTTACATATTTTCATGCAGCATGAAAAGCAAGACAAGAGCACAGGTTACATAATGGAACTGTCAGTATAACTAGGTTGGTAAGGATATCGAAAAATTGGCAACATAATGAAGAACTTTTTAAAACTGACGAGTAGGCTAAGGCAAGAAATTTCAAAATTATGACAGCACCTATTCCGTACTTTTAGTTTTAACTGAATTTAACTTATGTAATATATTATTCACTGCTGATTTCTTGCACAGTCCGAGAACTCGGGATACAATAAAGATGAAATTTATCATGATTTAGCCAACAGCCATACCACGTTGAAAGATTAGATATAGGTATGTACATTGTTAAAGGAATGAAGAAAAAATATCTAAATTTTGTGTAATCTTATCATTTTTACATTAGTTTTCCGACTTACCTCTGCAACAAGTGCAGTCAGTACCAAGGCAGCTTGGTTTGTCAATTATGCCATAGCAATTGCTCACATTAGTTCCTTTGATACAGCCACCATTAATGCCACATGTATCCAGTTTGATGCATGTTGTAGGATCTGAAAAGATAGGTAGCCATGATATTATTAATTCGCACAGCTATATTATTATTATTATTATTATTATTATTATTATTATTATTATTATTATTATTATTATTATTATTATTATTATTATTATTATTCAGAAGATGAACCCTATTTGTATGGAACAAGGCAACAGGGGACACTGACTGGCAATGCAAGCTTCGAAAGAATATGGTGTTCATTCAAAAGAAGTAAGAGAAGGTAAAAATGGGATTACAAAAAGAGGAGGTTAGTTAGAAAAACAAATGTATTAACAAATTAATTAATAAGAATGTAAGTAAATTATTTAACTACAAAGAGAATTGTGTTAGGGCAGTAATGCATTAGAAGTTCGAAAGAAAGGTTTATTTACTTCATACTGGTATGTACATAGATTAAACAGCTTGTGTTGCCTTAATCTACAGTCATATAAGAACGGAAACACTTCCATTTTACATATGAAAGCAGGGCTTATGATACAAATGATGCTGTGTAAATGAAGAGATAATATCTTCTATCAGAAGATCCATTTCTTAAAGTGATTTCTTTCTTTGGTCCTTGATTTAGAAATGAGTGTGACCATCGCTGATGTGAAGCCACTTACCTGGGAAACAACAAGAGCAGTTTGCGCCTTCACATCCATTTTTATAGCTGGTTCCAGGGCATGCATAATTACTGGTGGTATCGAAGCAGAAACCACCGTTGTTTTTACAGACGTCCTTTCTTGTACAACCTGCGGATACGTCAGCAAAATTGTTAATATTCTATTCATGATACCATCCTCGAGGAAGTAAGTAGTTGTTCCATGTCAGTGCAGTTTATGATAAATCTTCGAAGGGATTATTTTCGCACAATGGATTTTGATCTGTGCTAAGTCTACTAGAACTGAAGACATCACAAGAAGTCTGACAATTAAATTAGCTAGTTCTAGTTTACCAGTTCACTTATCACCAGATGAAGAACACCTGCTTTTATTGGGAACCACATCTTAGAATCGCAGGACTCTTTGAAAGGTCTTAGGATAGGTTCTTCTTATAAACACTGGATTTCCCCTTCATTTTCGTGATAACTTTAAAGCCTCACATCATTTAGTGGAGAATATAATGCTAGTTTAAAATCCAAAGTAAAAAGACTGCTTAGTCTTCAAAACATTTGCAAAGCTCAAATCCTATACTGAATTGTATTGAATTGAAGATTTTTTGTTATCAGTGTATTTATAAAGGCAAGTGTATATGGAGCTTTATGATAAGAGATAAATAGATAGATAAGTAGACAGACATGCATATAGGCTACCTTACTCACCTCCTTGCCTACAGCAAGCGCAGTCTTTTCCATAGCAGCCATTTGTGTCAATTACGTAATCACAAGTGTTCCATTGTGCAGGTTTCATGCAAGTGCCACTTCCAGCGTCACATTGAGGCTTTGGAATACAGATGGTAGGATCTGAAAAGGTCAATAGTAGTAAAAACACCCTGAAAACACACTAGTAAGTGTGTATTAACCAAACACACATAAAATGTTATTGGTTAAGCATGTTAACAGAAAAGTTATCTACGAAAGCGTAGCACACTTTGTATGGTGTATACTTTAGTATGTCTCACATAGTTTTTGAAAACACTAATGAGGAATGAGTAGAAAGCCTATAATATTAAGTTATGTTTTGGAAGT